>NC_058158.1:31439463-31664463 GCF_020080835.1 Cotesia glomerata | reverse complement strand
AATTGAAATCTGCTGACTTTTCTCGTTAGATTTCGAATATCAACGCTGTCACTGTTTTTTATTTTACAAAACAGATTCAGCTATTTTAACGAAACATCATCGACGTCATTTGATTACCTTAGTGTCTATCAAGTTCACTCGTTATGTTACGCCTGATCTCTTTATTTATATTTCGGGCTTTTCGGTAGTCTAATTAATATTGACGTGATCTGCTAATTTTTCACAGTATAATAACGTTTAATAAATTGATAAACTCGACATGTTAATTTAAATTTTGAATATTGATGTTGGAATTCAAAGCGTTTAATTGGAACTTGTGAAGTGAATTTTCCAAGCAGAAAGAATTTTCATCCCTTTATTTCATTGAACAGGAATTCGGATCGCATCAGATTTTTTATTTTGCAAGCTTTTAAAAATAAAAAAAGACAACTCGGAAAAGCTTGATCTTTTGAAAAGAAGCGAGAATGAAGTTTATTTCAACTATTTTTGAGATACACTATTGACGTCATTGAATGAATTCAGTCTCTATGTCTAAGTATTGTTTCTTCATCCTTTGATTTATTGACAATGAGTAACATTTATTTTCGCTCCAAAAAACTTAAAATCTTTGAAAAAATTTTGTTTTTTTTTAGTAACGTTAAATTTTTAATGGAATTAATGAATACATTCATTAAAATTTTTAAAATTAATAAAGAACTACAATTCTGAACCCTCGAAAATGATTTGATTAGTATTGGCATATATAATATTTTAATTAATTGATAAACTTTATCATATTTCAGTCATTACATATCCACTAATTATGCAAATATAATACTTATTGCTAGTCAATTAAATTAATGTTATTTGCATTGTGCCGGTTTTAATGAACGAGATATAATTAATGAGATTTTACATTCAATGAATGCCTTGGAATAAAAATCAAACAAAAGTGACATCAATTTGCAAATTAGTTCTAACAGTTCAACAGCACTGAATGTCGAGATGAATTTAAGGGATTCAGAGTTGTCTCAAGTGTTAAATGAAAGTTTTTCAACAGTTTCACCTACTTTATTGAATTGACGTACACAATACAGTATGCAGGTGCTATTCATCAATATCTTCACTCAGCAAATAACAATCCACTCATCGGTATGGTCGTAAGCCATTTGCAAATTGAATCCGATGTTGACGTAGAAACAAAGCCACTATTGTTTTACATAACACTTTTTATTTTTACTTTGTTTATCAAACTGACAGGATTAATATTTAACATTTTCCTTAATGGATGGCCTGTTTTTGGTTTTATTTTTATTTTTATTTGTATCAACTCGAATTGCGTATGGATATTATTTACCCAAAATATCGTTCGGATCTACTGTTACGTCGAATCAAATGGCTTCAGTGTAAATATTATTAAAATATTACCATCAATATTAATATAGGATTACTCAGCGCTCTTTGAAAACGGTAATTAGCAATTACTACCTGTCCATTAAACAAACGAGTCAAAAATAAAAATTATTCCGCGCTGTACTATAATTCAATAATGCTTTTGTTTTCTCGTTACCGGTATAGTGATGATAATTAAATAGATGCGCTCTGGTAATTCCCAGAAAATGGATCTGCATATTCAGGTTTATCCACGATATTACAACCAGTATTCTATATAATTAAAAAATTATATTAATAATTATTTTTGTTTAATGAAATCAAAACTTGCTTTGAAAATGTCAACACTGATTCAAGGATTTGTTAATATTTAATGAGTTTAAAAACTGTTAATAAATGATTTTTTCACGATGGAAAAATTTTATCGGGCTTAATTTTCAGGCTCATTACACATTAGAAAAGAAATTTCAACCAAGATTTTCCAGTTCAATAATACTACTCACAAGGTCTATTTTTATTTTTTATGTC
Source organism: Cotesia glomerata (assembly GCF_020080835.1). Lineage (NCBI taxonomy): Eukaryota > Metazoa > Arthropoda > Insecta > Hymenoptera > Braconidae > Cotesia > Cotesia glomerata. The sequence goes on along the minus strand of NC_058158.1, from coordinate 31,662,564 downwards.
TGACAGATTAGCTGCTAAATGCAATAACATCATATTTAGAATGTCAAATTTCACCACTACTTCTTATAAACACTCATTTGCGATGGCAGCTATACGACTCTGGTGAGAACTACCATCTGAGATTGTTAATGCACTAATTGTGGAATCATTTAAAACCTTAGTTTTTGATTTTTTTTAAATCTCGAGAAAGAAAATAAATAGTGAGTTTGAAAAATTTCATAAAAAATATAATATTTTTTATTTTTAACTTAGTAAATTTTTTGAATCATAAAAATGTATTGATTTATCTAATGCAATGTAATATGAATTGTTATGTTCAATTCTCATTGTAAAAATAATACGTGAACTTACTTGACCTCATTAAATATGTACTTTTCCCTTTCGGCCTTTGCCTTGGTATTGAAATTAAATAAATAAATAAATAAATAAAATTAAGCAGTGTACATGCATTTGTTGTGAGATTGATTTACAGCTAAAATAATTAAATTTCTTTCTTATCAATTTTTGATTGCGATAAAAATGATTCAAACTTCAGGGACATGTTAATAAATACACTTCTCTGTTGAACAAAATTTCTATCAAAATATAAAAAAAAAGTTATTTTTACCTATTAAATAATTAAATTGTTTCCAATTAAATAAATTTATTAACAGTTCAAAAATTCTTCTACGAGTGAAATAATTTTTTTCATATTTTAACTCTTGATCCCTCTGATACGGACACCTTTATAAAATTAATCAGATTATATTCCTCGGACTTCAAAACTTGTCACAATAATTTTTTAATTTTTATTCATCCCCGCGGGAATTTGCAAACAATGATAATAATTGAAGCAACAAAGCCACAAAATTTATTTATTCTACGCAGAGAATATTGCTCGGTCGGAACTAATATACAAAAAAAGGAGTTGTTTTTTTTTATTTCCAATATTTTTCCCAGGTTGTGTGGAGAATAATTTAAAATCTCACCCTAGAATTTATTTTTATTTTCTCCCAACCGAGTGATTCTTTTTGGTTGCATTGTATTGGGGAAAACTTGTCGGTGGCAAATTAGCACGTTTGCGTCACCAGGAACATGGGAATGTCGACTAGACCAGAGGGCGAGGTTGAGAGTTGAGAGGGTATTCGAACTACTACCCCAACCAGCATCCAGCCAGCCAACCAGCCAACCAACCATCCAGGCATCCTCCACAAAACCTCACCCTTTACCCTGGTGCTCGCAACTCCGCTTGGTTGTCGTCGATGCTTCGTTATGTGAGCCAGCTTTGTTATTAGCCTGTTCACCCATTCCTTGTCGTCTCGACTCCGCTCTACCCGAAGAAATAAAACGAGTAACTGGTATCGACAGCTACTCGCCGGTGCTCTTTTCTCTTTACTTTTTTCATCTCTCTGCTCTCTGTTCTCTGCTCTATGTTCTATGCTCTCTGTTCACTGTTCTGTGCTCTGCTACTGAAATTGCTCTACGTGTTCTTATACGTATGAACAAAAAAATGTATACTTTGTAAGCGTAAGGTATATTTATTTATTTATTAGCTCCAGTACAGCGAAACCTAGCAATACACCTGCAATAAAGTACCGCCGTCAATATAGACTGTAGAAAAATAACAGTGAAATGACTAAGTTGCATAATTTTCTACAGCGACAGCCGACAAATCGAAAACATTAACGTCTCTTATAAATTATTCGTTTATGAAAAAACAACTCCCTTTCTTCATTTAAAACATCGCTTTCAAAGGATTATTTTCTTTAATAACAGACTTTAAGTTTTTAAATAGATGTTACCTCACCAAAAAAATATATTCAATTTCTCCGGGCAACAAAACAAACGTTTCGAAACCACTAAAATTGGCCATTAAATATATTACGTTGTTAGAAATAGCCTTTCATGTTTTTAAATGATGATTCACATATCGATGTTTCGTTTAAGTTAAAAAATGAAATTTAACGCTTGGTTTAATTACTCGTCCGGAAATTATCGAGTGAAGGATATAGCGATAGTATTACACACATGTTCTTTACAGCGATACGACGTGAACGTTTATTTAATAAGCATCAACTTTGATGTTAATTAAACCCTCTTTGATGTAACGAAAGATTTAAAACTAATTTCTAGCTATAGAATAAATATTGGTATGAGGGAGAATTTATTTTTTAGATTTAATATTGTATGGTACCTACGCTTACGCTAAGTAATAAAGTACCCAGATTTAAGTCTACGTAAAGCAATTAGACTTCAATTATTGGCTAATCTTGGATAATCCATTTAGGGCAGGGACGCTTCAAGTCGAGATAGAGAGATGAGATTGTCTGAGCACTTTAATCGAGGCAGCTCAATACTACGGTTATTCCTACAAGCTTAAAGGACATTAATTTACCAAACGATAATTCTATAAGCATTTATCTTTAATATATACCCTTATAATAACCTGTCTATATTCTGCTGAGGGTTGTACTTGATGCAATATTAATATTAATATGTTACAGATACCGATTAGAGGTTAGACCCGTTTGAAGCCAGAAAATAACCAGTACAAAATAATTATTTTTTTTCTATTTTCCTTATAAAGACACTTAGATTTTTTAAATAAACTTTTTGTGTGAAATTCAAATGATTGTTTTTTGGCTTAGTAATAATAGTTTAAAATTTGAACTTTAAAAATTTTGAAAAGTCTTAGATGTTTGATTGAAATTGATTATAAAAATTTGAAAAAAAATTTAATAGATCGTTCCAAAAAATATTGAAACTCTAAAGATAAACTCTTTAAATATTTAGAGTATGGTTTCAAAGTATACCGTCAAATATATATTTATAATGCTGACATAACAAGCTTGAATTATTTTCTGCAAATCACTTCAGATGTCATTTTCTTATCGTAAATTAATTATTTCTTTCCGGTGGATAAATAATTAAATTCAAACAATAATTTGATCAATGTAAACTGTCGTATTTAGTCGCAGCAAACAACATTACCCGTTGTGTAAAGATATTTGTGGAATTAAATTGGTTTATCTGAATCAAATATTTCATTTTTACCGTAAAAAGAAAATTTCAGAGTAAACATTACTGTCTCCTACTGTTTCAGATAATATAGGTCACGTTAGAGTATTATTTTGTTTTTAAATATCCTTCTACAATAAAGCTCGATCAAAAGTTGACTTTTCACAAAATAGTGATAATGTGATAATTATTGAAGAATTTAAATATTTGATTAGCAAAATGAAGCTCACTCGCTACATTTGCCGTATAAAATAGCCCGCCGCGGTGAATAATATACCACTACTAGTCGAGGCTAAAAAGAAAAATTAGCAAAAATTTAAATATAAGCTCGAAAACGATCTGCAGATCAATTAAAATTAATTGAGTTACAGTAGAGTGGGTTTGGTGGTTTCCCACATAGATGTGTTCTATTTCCTCTTCATACTCTTGTATACTATATAGTACACACTGAGAAGACCAGTATGCTCCCCATACCAAACAACCACTGTCGCCGTTACCATCATTGTGGTAACCAGTGTACAAACAAGAGTACACCAATCTACAGACTAGCGTCTAGTGTTGAGTCTAGAGTCTAGAGTCTAGAGTCTATTCTATAGCCTATCTTCTACATAACAGTCTAAAGTTGCATAAAAGGGAAAGGGTTGTACGAGCATAGTGGTCCTATCAGTTCCCTATCAAAACTCTGTATTACAAAGCTGTCAAAGCAAACCTGCCGGAGGATAAACTCCGTTAAATCTATTACATCTCCATCTTCCACTTACACTTTAATTGGCACACCAATTAGTATTCATATCAATTTCAAGCGATTTTGGTTAGTTATTAGAACATACTTCGCTCAATTAAAAATTATCTTACAAAATCATTACGAAGAATTATTTAGAAAAAGATAATTTTGTTTTTAGTTGTTTTGTTTTTGTTGAATTTATTTTTATTTTTATTACAACATTTTTCATTTTTTTAACCCATTATTTTAATAGACATGCAAAAATAAATCACAGGGTTTTGAATATAACTCTTGTGCTCGTGAATCGGCGTTAATTTATTTCGTAATTCCATTTGAGTTTTACATATTAACACTGTCCATTTTTACTGCGTGTCTGCGCTCTACATAATTATAAATCAATAAAATAATTAATCTGGAAGCGGGAAGTTGTCGGTGATGGATATTTTTACGTTTATGATAATATTTGTGATTATGCTAGTACAGAACAGAGGGAGCGAATTTTGTAGTATATAAATATATATAGATAGTGTAGAGGAGAGTTTGAGAGTTTGGAGGTGAATTTTAGCAAAGGGGGCTTATTTTGTAGATGTGAATTATTAGATCCATTTAATTACGTTGGAAATCTCTAGAGTCGCAAGTGTTGGGTTCATGTGTACAGTATACGGAAACCGCACTCTAGCCACTAGAGTGGTGTGTCTCGCTGTTGACGACGGCGACGACGAGAATGTCATTAGCGGTGATGTTTGTATACTGAAAGCTCGGAGATTGCGCATTTACCCATTTACCTGTACACACTTATTCAGTACACCTCATTTTCACAAAATACCCTAGCTCTAGCCCGTAAAGTTTAATTCAGGATCTTAATTAACAAAGTTACGACGAAATTGTTACCAAGTTATTGATTGTTTATTACTTAATATATAATATAATAAAACATAAATTTGATAAACATACAAAAAACATTCAGCGAATAATTAGAAGTTTTTTTTTTTTGTTAAAAAATTTGGACTCTCTTAATAATTGAAATTAAAAACTATTAATTAAAAAACTCAATGTTTGTTTTAATTTTTCGAGTTATTCACTCAACATTCATCGAATTGGCGTTTGCACGTAAAAGTTATTCACATATTTCAATAAAACAAACAATCGAGGTAAATTAAAATCAAAATTAAATTCCGAGTTAAAATAGTATGAATACTCCCCTCACAACAATCACAGAAAAGAATTCCCTCATCGAAACTCAATTTGTTTGCTGGTTAAAATTTTCAAACATTTATTTAATATCATTTCCTCGTTCATTATCATTATCGATAAATACATTCACTAAAACCCGAGTTTATATTCGCATTAAAATGACTACCAGCGCAAAAAAAACTGTTTAATTATCAAAATCACCTCAAAAAATAAAATAATTTACATTAACATGGCAGTTAGTCCATGTAATTACCTCAAAACTGGTACATGTCTTTTGTTTTAAATAATCCCTTTCCTGAGACAGAGAGTCACATTATACGACAAGTTGTGGCTAAAGATTACAGAAGCAGTGATGGCATTGGAATACGCATTAAGTTGAGTCAGAGCTAAACGTGGAAAAGTTGCCGGAGGCTCGAAGCCTGAACGATCCTTTCTGAGAAAAACAAAATGAAGATGCTCCAGCAGGAGCACAAGTAGGACGGACTGATGGAATAGAACAAGAAGTATGAAATGAATAAGGAGCAGAACAAGTTTTAAAGCAAGTTTAACAGAGCTGGAGTTGGAACTGAAGCTAAAGCCATAGCCAGAGTCAACTAGTGTGATGAGGAGTCCAGTAGACTAGAGAAAAGTATTCTATGGCTTTGTTGTGGATTAACTTAGAATCCTTCTCTTATTCGTCGTCCTTGGTCTTACCTTTCTTCATCTCGAGTATTTCTGGAGCCCACAATGTTCAACATCTAGCCTGAGGCGCTTTGACTACTATCTGTCGACTAGTTCTTTGTCCTAGTTGGTCCACATCCGTCCCTTTCTCTATTTACTTGTGTACACGTCCATATGATGGCCCTATCTCTTCTTCTCGTCCTTGTCCTTGTCTCTTCAGAAGAGAAGTTGGTTGGTACGTTTGCACGGCAGTCTGAGAAAGGTCGCCGTTTTGCTGGGCAAGCGACTTTAACTTGACAGACAGACGTGTGTACACACACGACTGTCGACTACTGTCTGGACGGTTTCTAACAGAAACACACGTGAGATCTGTAGTTGGTTGTAATGTTCCTCACGTTAGCGGAATTATTTCAACAGATTTAATGTTGTCTGGGAGGTTATTTTCCAACGCGAACCACTTTAAGTTGCCTCAAGTCATTATTAAAGCTCATTAATCACTACTAAGAGATTCTCTGGTGGCTGTGTGTGTATTTTAAATAATGTTTAGTTTCTATTTAGCAAACTGTCAGCTTTGCTGTTTAATATCTTGGTCGGAGGCGTGCTCCTAGAACGGTAGCGAGAGTAGGATAATATCATGTTATAAAAGTTTGTCCTGTCTGTTCATGTTCACTTGAACGACTATAATCCCCTTTTAAACTCGAGTAAGGCAGCCTCTACTCTGCTCTGCTTGCTTGGCTCGTTGGTAGGAAACGTTTGCTGGTTGAGGCGGAAGCTAAGTTCACAGACCAATTAGAGAACATAAAGTGTGAGACGAAGTGTAAGTTAGAACTAACGACGGACGAACAGAAAACTTTTTCCCAAGTCCATCAACGAGGATCTCCAGTTGATACGTGCTGATTTAAAAGTTGTCTATATATTTCTCGTAGGTCTTTCCTCGGCTTTTATACCCGATAGATTTCGTTGTTTTTTTTTTCTTTATTGTACTGAGTGTAGTACACTGATAGTGGATTCAGACTTTACTTGAAGAAGTAAAAAAACTGTAACTAAACTTTATAATACAGAGCTTTCTTGCAATAACAAACAATGAGTTTTCCAAAAAAAACTTGCTCCTTTGTATTTGCAATTAGTTATAGAGTTTTAGCTTGCTAATCAGTACTCTTTAGTCTCATCTCAAAGCTTAAATTATGTAAGGCTTTATTGGTTTGCTTTTGAGTTTACGTTGATCAATAGCTTTGTTGTTTTATTTCTATTTCTGTTTCTGCTCGGTTTCATACCGTCGGAATTCTTTTTGTAAAGTTTTTCCTGGTAAAGTTGTATAAAATTTTGTTCGATGAATCTGCTGCGACAGAGAATACAAAGAGAAGTGTGTATTTTATAGGTATGTGTATTGAGGTAATTTTTAGCAATGTCGCTGTTCAGCAGAGACGGAAGCAAAAGACCACCCGGAGCGAGCCCGGATGAGTCTAGTAGTAAAGGGATGGGTTTGACAGACGGCCGAGCACTGAAGGTACTCCTACGGCGACACCATCGAGACATAACATGGATATATAAACGTATCATCATCGTGGTATTCGTCGTCGTCGTCGTCGTCAGAAACCGAGGTTATTCTCCTTGAGGCCACCCGCTGTGTAAGCTCGGATCACTTGATTCAAGTCAACTGCTTTACTTCGATCAAGACTGGATCAGCTCGTTGATATTATATACAATAATATTACAAAGGCTTTATAAATACTCAGTATCAATACTATGTACCTGCATTGATTACTTCCGGATTCAACATTGTTGCTGTGCTGTACATATAATACAGATTTATATATTAAATGAATCCTCAAAGAATATTTTTTGTCTATTGAAAAATAACTTTATATTAAATTGAAATCTTTTGTGGTTCAAATAACATTTCTTATATTATATTGAACATTCATTTAATTACGTAAATATCTTCAAAGAAAGTTGACGGGCTTCTTTTCAAATTTAATTAATTTTGTACAACTTCACTTTATTTTCTGCTAACTTGAAATTTTTGTTATACTTATTATATTATATTATATTTTATAGTGCATCAAGTAAAACTTATTGCATTATGCAGTGTATCACATTTATTAATATTAAACGAATTTATCGTATAAACATGAAACGCAGAAACTTTTAAAACAAACAATACCGAAACTCAACTCCTATATAAATAATAGTAAACATAATCAAAATCAGAATTTGACTTCGAAAACCACTTTAACCCAAGTTTTAATTAATAATTTATCTAGATCTACTGTGTACATATATTTTCAAAGAGAATTTCCAATCGTCAACTCGAACCGAGAAAATTGATTTAACTTTCCCCTCCCCCTTCCCCTGTCATTCTCTTCCTCTCAACATATCTCTGTATTTCTGTATATCTGTATCTATTATATATTTGTCTTGAAACTCAACTCAGATTCAAAGACAGATTCGCTTTGAAATATATTATTTTATCCACAAAACAGGACTCGTAGATCTTGATCGAAGGTAGTAAATAAATCTCAAAGCAGTGGTGAGTGTCGATGAATAATTCATAGATTTGTCTCGTGACAAAAGCCCATCGTACTAACAGACTCGCATTAGTCTGGTCATAGTATCTGACCAATAAAATCAACCCTTCTTCTGCCTCTTTTGTCTTACAATTTTATTTCAGTCATGAATTCCGTGAATTCAATTTATTCAGGTATTCAGTCAGTTGGGATTAAATCTTGACATCTACATAGTCGTCTACGTAGACGATTTAAAATTTGACTTATTCCGTAAAAGCCGATTTAGACCGAGAGTTAACTTGTCATTAATGCGACTCAAAGCAGCCCAGCCATGTGGTTTAATTTGGTAAAGTGAGGGCACTGATGACAACTTTACAATCGTAACCGCAGGATCTTTGAGGAAAGTAGACATCGAAGATACCTGAACCGTTATAATCAAAAGCTTAATCACTCTTTACATGAGTACCTCAGTACATCCGTACTTTAGCTGAATCAAGCCAGTATTTCCTCGTCATTAACTATCATCTGCATTTAAATTGGTGGTACTTACTCAAACGAATACCAGACTATACTAGTAGCCGCAGTCATACCACCAATATCCACTTTTGATGATATTATAAAGCACTGCTATTCTATTTTAGTTGCAAATATTCACCCTCTTCATCTAACTGCTTCAGGCTTAAGTCCAAAGACGGCCAAAGGAGACGGACAAAAAGAAGCTAATAGCATGCAAATACTGCGCCACATGCATAAAGCTCCACTAATACCCCATCTCTATGTATATGTAGATAATATAGTCTCATGCTTCTCTTCTTATTCTTCTTCTTCTACTGCTTCTTCTCCTCTTTCAACCAAGTACACCAGCTCTGCATTAGCCTTCCGATTTGGAAGCACTGTAGCGACGCGTTACGAGATGCAGTCATCTCTTTTTGCCCACGGCGTACTTGGACATCCTCATTTCTTCTCGAAGACTCTACCCACCGACATCTGGAGGTAGGTATATCTGTCGGAGTATACCCCGAAGATCCAAGGGTTTCTCTCGAGGGAATTCTTTCTATTGTCTCTATTCAGTTGCCAAGTGCTTCAAGTATTTTCCAATTTTCTGATACATTTTTTTGTCAGATGTCTTTCTTTTTATTTTATCTTCGTACTTCCAGCCACCTGATTTACGTTTTATTGAATGTCTCAACGCTTTCAACGCTTCGCTTCAGACGCATTAATTTCGAGCTTTTAAAGAGGACTTTTTTCGGAAGTTTTAATGCACCACTTAATTTTTAATAACCTATTATCCCCGATACCAATGGGCCAGCTCTAATTGAAATAATGTCATTAAGATTAAAATAATTAATATAAAGAATTTGTAACATTGGAGCAATTAAGATAATTATTGTCATTTTCTTTGTTCTGAGTTCTTTATTGTCTTGCTATATCTTATCTCTTGTCTGATGCATTTTTACCGTTTCCCGGCGAAACGGCTTTACGGAGTGTATTTAATGAACCCCAGCTTGAGTCCGAGAGCCCGGGGGATAAATCAGACTTCGGATGTCCTCAAGTAGGTTTTAAAATTACCTACTCGAGTGCTCATTTATTCTTAAACTTTTTTCGTAGCTAAATTGAGCGAGACTCGTGCAATATAAATGTCGTTAATGGTCGTCCTGACGGTTCTGTTAAAAGTGTCATTTTTTCGTGTAGAGCGTTTCAGTTTCTTTTATTTCAACGGTATTCTCACTCTCGCATCACTAAGTAGACTCTTTTCAGCTGGAGGAGTGAATAAATATCCCTGGGGTGTGGTTGGTATGAGTCTCTGAGATAGTTATGGTGAATAAGTATGGCATAGCATAGCATAGCTTAGCACTGCACTGAGTAGATGAAGAGACCCTGGTTGGATAGCTGAGTAAGAGTGAAGCACTTGTGTCTGGAAGGATGTTAATTCATTCAGGTGTACTTACTAGTTGTATATACGTATAAATGTACATTAGGGTGAGCCAAAAAAACTAACCTATCGAATTTATGGGTTAAAATGAACCTATATATCGAAAAAAAAATTTCCCTGCGAGGCAGGATTTTTAGCTTCATTTTAAAAGGTGTCGGTGAGCATTCAAAGTTTTCCATTTAAATAACACGTAAAAAAATCTTTTTTCATTAAAAATAATATAACTTTTGAACCGCTTGAGATAAAAATTTTTTGACGGCAGATTCTTGAAGGGCATTAAATTTCCTACAAAATTATGCCTGGTTCCATTTTTTAAAGTAAAAAATTCATGTATTTACTGGTCATGAAAATTTAACGACAAATCAAAATAAGCAATTTTAGGCATGTGAATCGTTTATTTGAGAAACCCCTTAAATCATATTTTTTTCGAAATCCGGTTTTATTGCATTTTTCGGTTCTTTGAATTTCCCCTCACTTATACAAGCACCAAAAAATATTAAATCCGTGTTCAAGACCTAACCAATCGGTCGATATAAATCTCGTTTAGTTGAGAAACCCCATAAATCAGAGACTTATGGGGTTTTTCGAATAAACATTCGATTTCAAAATTCCAAAAATAAATTTCGTTTTGTTTTTTAACTTCCCGCTAATAAAATCGAAGATTTTCAAAAATCGGGAAGTTATTGTTTTCACCCCGTTTTACGAAAATCGAGTTTTCATCGATTCTCGACGTTTCGAGGTCCTAGGAAGCTTCCCTGACTATTCCCGCGATGGTGTGTGTGTGTGTGTGTGTGTGTGTGTGTGTGTGTGTGTGTATGTATGGATGTATGCAAACCTCTCGTAACTTTTGAACGGCTTGACCGATTTGATCGCGGTTGGTGCCATTCGAAAGAGCTTGACTGAACTTATATTTTGAATATACTTTGGAACGATTCGGACCGGTAGATTTTGAGAAATTGCAAAAAAATAAAAAAAAATAATTTTTCAAAAGTGGTTTTTTTGGAATAACTTTTAAACAGCTCTACCGATCAATTCCAAAAACTAATTAGCTCTGAACATAAAAAAACCACGTCGATCGCCGCCAGTCCGATCAAAATCGGTTGATTCGTTCGTGAGTTATCGTTGACGAAAGAAAACCGAAAAAAGTGTTTTTTTCGGAATTACTCCGAAATTTTTTGTTTTATCAATTTAAACTTGAAAATTCTTTATAAAGCTTAAAAACTGCGTCGAATGCCACCAACCGCGTGAAAATCGGTTGATTCATTCAAAAGTTATTGCGATTTGAAAATTCAAAAAATAGTGTTTTATCAAACATCTGTCAAACTTTTGAGCTCGAAGAGCTCAAAAGCATATAAAAGCTATTTTTTGAGCTCGGAGAGCTCAAAATAACACACAAATTGTATTTATGAGCTTGAAGAGCTCAAAAACGTAATAAGTGCAATTTCAAGGGTTTAGGTTAGAATTGGCGGGAAGTTGCAGGGATGGCCTTCAGGGTCAACCGTTTTCCTAATTTTTTTTTTTTTTTTTTTTTTTTTTCAAAAAAACTTCTGAGAAGAAAAATTTAGTTCAATGCAAAATACTTAAATTTTAATAATTTTCGCAGCATGGGTTTAAAAAAAATTAGATTAAATTATTGTTTTATTGTTTGATGTGATTTCACTGACTTTAATTTTAAAATTTTTGATTGTTAGATAAGTAGAAACTAAATTTACTGTTAAATACTTGAATTTTAATGAGTTTTACAATATTCGCTTGATGAATTAAAATTAAAAATATGTTGTTTTATTGTTCACTCTGATTTAACTGATTTAAATTCTAAAATTAATGATAACCAAATAAAAATATATTATATTTACTGTTAAATACTTGGATTTCAATAATTTTTGCAATTTTAGTTTTATAAAGTTAGATTGTGATAAATTAAAATGTTGTTTAATGTTGACTCTGAGTTCACTAATTTGAATTTAAAAATAGATGATTTATTATAATTTTCGTTAGTTGCAGTTCCAATACATATTTTATAGATATAATAAACGATTCACGGAGAAAAAATATATTATTGATTTTATTACTATTTTATTCGTTTTGGTGAAAAACCCCATAAGTCAATCAACTTCAAATCATTATTATGAATAGTAGTAATTAATAATTAAATTTTTTCATGCTCGAATATTTTTTCGGGATACTAACATTATTATTATTCATCATTGGTTCATGATTTTAATGCAAACTTAACCGAGAAAAATGTTTTTTGCTTCTCCTGAAAAATTTAGTATTTTTGACTTATAGGGTTTCTCAAATAAACGATTCATTTATTGTTGGAAATTTTTGTAATTAAGGAAATAAATTACTTTGAAGGGAGATAAGTAAGGGGGGGGAATATACAAGTATTATTTATGTAAAAGCGTGGTTTAAAGCTCCGTGTCCGATAAGCGCTCCAGCTCAAGATTTAGATTTCTTGAAAAAGTTAATTAATCATAAAAATATTAATGAAAAAATTTCAAATGCTACTGTTCAACATTTTTGCGACATTTATGGTATCTGACAGAAAGACTTGCTGCTGTATGTCATTTTTCGATTCTAGTATTAGTTTAGAAGTTAAAAAAAAAATGGTAAATGCGATCAAAAAAGAACAGAACAAAATTTGTGATAAAATAACTGATGTCTTTGGAACAAATCGTGTCGAGTTGATTTTTAGATAATATTATTCTTTTTTCATCAATTTTGTTCTCTGCGTTTACCATTTTTTTTAACTTCTAAACTAATACTAGAATCGAAAAATGACATAGCAGCACGTTTTTTTGTCAAATACCATAAATGTCGCAAAAATGTTGATACAGTAGCATTTGAAATTTTTTTATTAATATATTTATAATTAATTAACTTTTTTAAGAAATCTGTCTTGAGCTGGAGCGCTTATTGGACAAGGAGCTTTAAACCACGCTTTTACATAAATAATACTTGTATATCCCCCCCCCCCTACTTATCTCCCTTCAAAGTAATTTATTTCTTTAATTATAAAAATTTTGAACAATAAATGCCTAAAATTGCTTATTTCGATTTTTCGTTAAATTTTCATGACACAATAAATATATGAATTTTTGACTTTAAAAAATAGAACCAGGCATGATTTTGTAGGAAATTTAATGCCCTTCAAGAATCCGCCGTCAAAAAATTTTTATCTCAAGCGGTTCAAAAGTTATATTCTTTTTGATGAAAAAAGATTTTTTACGTGTTATTTAAATGGGAAACTTTGAATGCTCACCGACACCTTTCAAAATTGAGCTAAAAATCCTGCCTTGCAGGGAAATTCTTTTTTCGATATATAGGTTCATTTTCACCCATAAATTCGATAGGTTATTTTTTTTGGCTCACCCTAATGTACATACATATACATATACGCGTTTTCATTTCTCCTGTTTAGTCTTACTCTACGTTCCATACTTCTTTATGCTCTTATGATATTAATATCTATATATGTCGTAGACAGATCGTGAAATTAGACAGTTCGCGAACTGTCTAAGCATTTCTAGACAGTTCATGAACTGCAGCCAGATCGTGTAATGTTCGATCAGTTACACGAAGTGGCTAAAATTTTTAGACAGTTCATGAAATGTAATTAGGCCTTAGACAGATCGTGTAATGTTCCAAAATTACATGATATGTCTAAATTTTTTAGATAGTTCATGAAATGTCTAATAGCTGTTTTGCCGATCGTGAAATATCTAGGAACAACGGATTTCTAAAAAGGAAACAACTACAAAAAGATAAGATATTAGTTGTAGCAGCCAATGTCAATTATTTAAAGAATAAAATTTCATTTTTTATTTATTCAAAGAACTGAGAGCCAGCTGGAACAAGATTTTCGGGCCGAAACCACCCTTTTATGATCCCGTTTCGAACCTCCACCTGATTTACTTCTTCTTTTTGATCTGTGATGACACATACAATGTTCTGGGGATCACTTGGACCACGATCGACTTTTGGTACTGCAAGAAGCACGCAGTCACTAATTTTAGCATAGTAATTGTCTAAATTGAAATAAAAATTATCGCTGTGGTTATAACTTGAAGTACTGCCCTGACTATCCATCGTGTATAATAAATTACAAAAATCTATTCGAATTAATTCAATTTAATTAAAAAAAATTAAAAAAAAAAATCAACATATAATACACAATCACAGTATAATTATTATGGTAAGCGCGCATGAAACTGTGTGTTGTTGAGCGTGGAATTTGACTTGATTTAATTAAGGTATTTATTTGCTTCACAAATATTTCACGATCGGCAAAACAGCTATTAGACATTTCATGAACCGTCTAAAAAATTTAGACATATCGTGTAATTTTGGAACATTACACGATCTGTCTAAGGCCTAATTGCATTTTATGAACTGTCTAAAAATTTTAGCCACTTCGTGTAACTGATCGACCATTACACGATCTGGCTGCAGTTCATGAACTGTCTAGAAGTGCTTAGACGGTTCACGAACTGTCTAATTTCACGATCTGTCTACGACATATACAAACATATGTACAGATTTGGTCCCCTTGCCAAGGACACGCCACGATTTTATGAGATAAATTTTGGTGTTATGTATATTGTACATGTTCATGTATATATACATTATAGTTTTGTCGAGTTTCGTACCGCGTACGAGTGTTGACACCTACTCTTCTAGCTGTTCAAGAGAGTTGGAAGTAAATTTACAGTGTTATGATGTACATACTTTTGCATATAATATAATATGGATAGATGCATGTGTTTATGACGTTAAATTCACCCAAGTTAATTCGTTTTTAGTGACGCTGGGTGATAAATTCGGTGTATAAGTAGACTTTTGCTGAAAATATTTGCTGTGTGCTGGCTGAACTTAATATGGAATAAAAGTATTTTAATTAAATTTTGTTCGTTCAGAATTTTTATTTCTTTATTTACATTTTTTCGCTTACGTTTAATTTGAACTTTTTGCACCACAGAAGATCTAATTAAAAATTGAAAATATATGTTAAATTGAACACTCTAAAACATAAAATTTGTTGGAAAGTTAGGTGTACTTAACGTGACAATTTTCATTGATGATAAAAGCTTTAGTGTTTTATGGCATTCTTTAATAGTTAATGTTAAATTTATGCTTTGGAAATAAGTCATCTGCTAATGGGTTCACGTTGATATTTAAATTATTACAATAGAACAAAGTAAATTTAAGATAATACGTTCATTATAGGTAAGTGGTTCGACTGAATAATTCCAAATTTAATCAAGGATCGATGTCATGTCAGGAATAGGTGTATTCATATAAATTAGAATCTCTAAAACTCTATCATTAATAGTTTTGATTATTTGACAATACAATTCATTTATTCCCATAAAAATATACAAAACTAAGTATATTTATCTTATAGAGGTAAAATAATCTAGTTGTAAATTGGTTGAAAAAAACAACAACGTAATGACTATTTGTATTATAATTAATTTCTTATAATTAACTTAACTAATACAAAAGTATTCATTTTCAATGATTAGCACTTTTTAAAGTGATAATTGTAAATTGCATCAAATTTTGAGTTATCGGTAGTTAATCAGCGACAAAAATTTAAAGAGTTCATTGAATATTCAAGGTGAAAAACACTTGCATTAAAAAATTCATCACCTATCAAGTAACATTGAACGAATTACGAGAAAGATAACCGAACGTCGGTAAAGCAAAAGTTTCGAACCTTTTGGGATTGCAGTTTCAAACTAACCGTCATGATAGCAACGTCGCAGTGGATTAAAGGTATCGCTCAACTATTCCAAAACTAAATTTACAAATTACGGGATTAAATTGCGACACGCAAGAATATCCGATACTGGTAACCAATTTTATATAAATTTTTAAGCTCCATCGGTTTCGATTACTGCATGCATATTTGTTTAAATTGTCTGCTTTTGTATGATTACTATAGTTTTGATTTGATGGTTTTGATACTGAGTCGTCTCTGAATTCTTTAGTAAAAAAAGTGTTTGTTTTATTTTATATAAAATTTATATTCATTGTTGATAATAAAAGAAGATTTAAATTGCATAGCGAGTAAGATTGAATCGAAATAATGAGAGCGAACGAAACGAGGATGCAAGAACGAGAAAATATAAAAGTATAATTCAACTAACGGAAATGAAAAATATCAGCAAGAGTGGACCATGAATACTATTGTTGTAAATATGATAACCAATTCCGTAAAGAATTGGAATTAGAATTATACTGTTTAATAATTGAATTTATATAAAAATTTCATGAAAATTTATTCAATATAATTATATACTAAGCTAAAGAAAAAGAAGCTTCAATCTAAATAACAGTTAATTAAATTTCTCTTTAATTCATTTACATTGAGACAAATCAGAAGCGTTAGATAAAAAAAATTGATCACAACAAACGGAAATATTTGTTGTGAAATATGTTATTTAACCTCGATTAACTTCTTCTATTGTGATTTGTGTTTGATGGAATATGTGTCAGCTACAATAAACAACGCCTGATTAAAATGGAAGCCATAAAAATTGTTTTCCAACTTTAATGAATAAAGTTTATGCTACGATGTGATGTTATTGTATATTCAAATTATCTACTTCGGATGGAAAAAAAGAGTCTACTCGGACTCAGCTACAAGAATAAATAAAGTTAATAAAAAATTAGTGCAATTGTGAATGAGGTTTTATTTTACGATTTGTTTTTTTTTTATTTTGTTGGAAAACTGTTTTTTTTTTTTTTTTTTTAAATGTCGCCGTGCCTTGTATACTTGCGTCTATAAAAATTCTCTTGGAAAATCCAATTAGCGGAGCGATAATTGAAACTGAGCAGCATGAACGAATTGGAGTGAGAAGCCACATTATGATGATTACGGATGTTCTCTTATTTCCTTACACTTAAAACTTTAAAAAGAAAAGTTTGTCTATTAATTATCAGATTATTCAATTTGTTTCTCATTATTTTTCGTGCTCTTGTTCCTGTTCTAATTCTTGCAGATTTGGTTACATAAAAACATTTAATCATCGAATTATCAACACTAATTGTGCTTTAATATCTTTATTTACGATTCAGTCTTGCTTTGGGGTGTGCTCGTGCACGTAAATAGTCAGTGTCTTTTAAATGAATCACCAGAAAGTAGACGAGAAAATGGTTACGTGTGCAGTTGCCGTATAATTCGTTTCCTCGTAATACGCCCACCACTGAAACGAAGATGCTTCGCAGACCCGTGATTACAGCACGAATTACAGTACAACGCTCTGCTAGAGAGTTCATCCAAGCTTAAGTCGAGAGCGTCAGAAGTAAAGGTGTCAGATGACTTTTGCTAATCTACACGATTTAACACCACCCGAAGAAAGAAACTAATGTAAGAGCATCGATTTTTCCGAAGTCAAATAACAACGCAATAAATTACTAAACAAATCTCAGGGAAATATATTGCCGAAGAAATATCGTTTGGAAAAACAAATATTTATCATAAATATAACCATTTTTTATCAGAAATCGTTTTTTTTTGTTTATAAAATTGCAGAATTTATATTGTTTAATGTTTTAGTACTCAAAGTTTTCATTTCTTAATTCAAACTACACTGAAAAAAAAAAATAAATTGATTAGAGACGAAAATTTTTGAATCAAGTAAAATTTATTTAAACCAAGAAAATTTTTTATTTGAAACAACAAAACTCTTCAATAGTATTTTACGTACTAGGCCAGTAAAGTAAGAAATGTCTCAGATCACATGTAATTGATCACAAACATGTGATCTGAGGCTTTCTTATTTACTGGCCAAGGTCAGTACACTATTTTTCTGTTCTACAGAGCCAGAAAGCGGCAATTTCGTTTAGCGCAGCGACCCGAAAGTTGGCCCTTTCTGACTGGAAGACAGAAAAATGATTTTCTTGCTTCAAAAGTTTATTTTAAATGGAATTTACTTCAAATTTTTCACAGTAGAAATCGAATAATAATTATCAAAAAGTGGGAAGATTTATCCGTTATCTCGAAAAGTTTCAAACCTATTTAATTCCTAAAAAATAATCAGTAATTTCTTTCTTTCATGATCATTCTGGCGCATATAAGATATAATAATACACAGAGTACAGTAAAGTATCTCTAAAAATCCCTACACATTATTATTATAAAATTGGTCACATTAAACATTTTGATAACTATCTACAAGTTGATTTTCATTATTCCTGACCTTTTTAGCGGCTATAAAATTTAATACGATATAATAAAAGCTGTAATTGATTTTTTTTCGCTGTAAGCGTTCAATCTAAAAACCCTAGTATAAATTCGGGTCTTTATACAACTAGTAGTTACATTTAATAGATCCAACCGCTCCTATATTAGCTCAAATTTCGCTCATAAAAAAACTTTAATATCCTATTGAAAAAAGCAAGTTGTAGTTAACAAACAGTAGGAATAAAATAGCTTTAATTTTTTTTCCCATTTCAATTGTTATCCATTTTTTCATTTCCGAATATCCAATCTCTCTGCAGGGAATAAATCTTAACAGATTCAAATAAAGCTTTTTTAGCGGAGCTTAGTTATAAAAATCCCTCCTTGAGCTTCAGATTACAAAATAAATTAGTGATTCATGAGACAAATATACACGCGCTTTAATTACGGCCGCGTATGAAAACGACAAAAGGCACAGCAGGGTGGATTTCATATTATTCCGAATAGCTTTTGTTTGTTGTACTGCCACCGCAATGATGAAATACCTTATCCGCTTTGCTATTAGCTGTTTGAGCATTTTGCCTCTCTAGCTTTTCTATATTTTACCTTTCTCTCATTTACTGTTAAACACTGTCGGTCTGTTTTCGTCACACCAGTATTAACCGTTATTATTATATGCACTGTGCTGTATATTATATACTATGTACTGGTATAACCAACCCTACTGGTCGGGTCTTTATCCGTATATTTGAGTGTAATTCTAGTAATGAAAACCTCCAGCGCGAGAAATACAACAAGCTAAACTAAACTTTTACCGGAAACTACTGCGCAAAACCGCGATTCCACGATTATTGCAATCGCGCCCCGTCACCACTAACACCAACACTCTATGTGCCAGATAGCTGTGTACACTATCCATTTCACCAGAGAGGCTTTTAAAAATTCACAGTGTATGAGCCGAGATACACAACACGCTAAAGTTTCCGTAATCATTGCATGAGAGGGTTAATGTTTTCCTGGTTTTCTATTTTTATTTCAATATTTTTTAAGCACTTGTTAATCTTACATGATACACTACACTAAAAAAAAAAATCGAGACAAAAGGATGTATGCATTTAAATAAAGGAAAATTATATTTTTAGTCTTGACCACTAGCGCCAAGTCGCTACCACAAATTTATTACTTTTATCAAGAAGAATTTAAAACTAGTTTTTGTTAAGAATTCTTTCATAAATTGCTACAAATTTATTTGAATATAGTGACGTTTCGTATCCATTTATTGAGACTTTAATTATTTGAGACATAAATTAGGTAGAAAAGTTTTTGAACAAAAAACTTGTTCTTGATTTGAATGAATTTCACTTGATCCGATAATTTTTCCACTTGATTCAAAATAATCAAGCACTTTAGAATGATTTTCTTGATTCAGGAATTTTTCTTTTTTAATCAAATTATTTTTTCACCAGTGTACATGGTCCTCCAATTAATGATACTCCATTAAATTAAATTAAAAAAAAAATTGGCTAATTGAATCACAATATTATAATTATTTTTAATTTAATTGAATAGTTGGCTAATTGTCTTCATCATATTTTGTAATATTATTTCGTCCATTATTGAGAATAGCACTATCTACATTTATGCATTGTTATGTTTTACGAAATTTAACATTATTTATTCCCAATACCCGTGATTCTATTTGAATCGTTTATTTGAGAAACCCCATAAGTCATATGAAAATCCCATATGACGTATGGGATTTCTCAAATAAACGATTCATTTATCGAAAAATATTTATTTATGCTTGTGTCGTGAATAGAACCCCTCTTCATTAAACATCCACTTTTGTTTAGTAAATACATAAAAAATTTTCATTAAAACTTTTACAGTAGGAGTATTATTTATTAATAATTATTCTCGTTATATTAAGGTAAATAATAATTACATTATTTGGCCGCTGTTTTGCCTGAGGTAATTCAGTCCTGCCTATTTATTGTTCACTCTCGTGGGACGCCTTTTCACTACAGAGTTGAGTAGAAAACCAGGAAATGAGAAACAGAAAAATATGAAGCCCAAATAAAAGTACAGTAAAGAAGATTTATGTTTTACAAAAGTCCCTGTGGGCGTTCTCACAAAATGACATAACGAAATAATGGAAATAAAAATAAAAATAAATATATAACTATATAAATAAATAAAAACAAAAAAAAAAACGTAATGGAGTTTTACCGTTTTTCCAACTGTTCTCCTTTTCATAAGCCGATGAAAGCTTAGCTTTCAATATTGGTAACGCTCTCCCTCTTTTAACGCAGAATTTTTGTTTCGCTGCATGCTGCACCCGAAAGAGCACGCATTTTGTGCAAATATAATACATAACACTGTTAAAAATAAAACGATTGTATTTTAGCTCGGGTAAAAACATAAAACTTTTAGTTATTTTTTTTATTTATTTATAAATTTTTTTATTCTTTTCAATATGTTTCAGGTAAATTGTTTAGCTTCTTGGTATTTGTTCATCCCGGTGATTTATCGATGCCATCCAGAGTTCAGAGTCTATAGTTACAGTGTCTGTAATAAATATTCGAATGACAACTACATCCATGTGTTGTTTGCTCGGCTTCTGCAAAAGTAAAAGCAAAAATAAATTAAAAAACAACATCAACAAATTTAAATCATATATAATCTAAAGTGGTTAAATGGGTACAAATGAGCCGGAGATACTAAGGTCTATTGAAGATCGACACAAAGCATTTGTACGGTTCATCAATACAACACCATATCCGATTGATGTTCTATGGATTAATTACCACGGACAGGCTGTGCGTTATAGTATCCTGCAGCCTCTGGGTACATTAGATATCAATACATTTGCTACTCACCCATGGATATTTGTCGAACATGAAACAAGAGACAGGTAAATAAATCAAATTAATTTTCCTTAAATTATTATACTGCCACACATAGCAATAAAACAGATATATTTTTCTTTTATGAAAAATACCTCATTTTCCTTTTACGATGAATGAAATGGAAAAAACAAAAAATTTTTATTCATTTTTTATGTTTAAATAACAAATCAATTTGACGACCATAATAAATGTAGTGTCTTAAATTATTATTATTTTTGTTTTTTGGCCATAAACCTCGCAGGGAGTACTGAGCATTGATATGTATTTTATTTTTTTTTTTTCAGATTTATAGCTGAGGGTAAGGACGTTTTCTTCCCGCAGCCTTGGTTCACTCGGTACTTAGGTATGTCACGGGATCAGTTGCCTGAACACATTTCAAGGGTTGAAGTTCATATCACACTACCCATCTATTCGCTACGCGATATTTCCCTCAGAGCGATAAAACGACTTTTGCGTCACGACTTACACGCTTTTAGTCTGGATATACCCAAGAGTTTGCAGTGCGAGTTGGCTTCAATGCTACCCAGGAAAGGTACTTCTGGAGATACCTGACACATCAAGTAATATAATCACGTGCTCATTGCGGTTATACACCTCTGCTATTTTAGAGCACTCATATACGTGTATAAAGGATTACATACACGTTACATTTCATCTTCAAACTATTTCTGTGTTGTTAATTATTCACGTGAACTAAATAATTCGTGATCTGGCGAGACGACCCAGTTCGGTAAGTCCATAAATACATTTTTATAATGTATATTGCTTTTTCTTCATCAATAATACAGTGAAGATAGGCGTAAATGAATTCTTTTTATAAATCGATGTTTTTTAATGTTTAATAGTATGGACAGGACAAATAGGGAGTTTTTATATTTGAATTTTCTATATTTTAATAATTTAAAATTATACACATGGAAAAATGAATTTTTTATCAACTTCAAATTTATTCTTCATGGTTTTTCATGTTTTGAATATTTTTTGCTGAGATATTTCGAGCAAAGTCATAGTTAATATTTAAAAATGTTTAGAAAAAAAAAAAAAAATAGAAAATAATTGATAGAATATCATAAGATTCGGTTTTGATTTTAAATTCAATTAACAAGATAATAGTATCTTAAAATAAATAATTAAAATAAAAATATTTTTGACTTCTTAGTTTGCAGAAAGTAAGCTATATTTAATTTCAAGTAGTTTGTAATTCGCCAGACATTAGTATCCGAGGATGTTAATTAAATAATACTAATATTGAACGATCAGCCAAGTATCAATAGATACTCAGACATGCACATAAATTGGTCTACTTGTCTTGAATAGAAATCAATTTTTTATGATTTCAATTTAAGAAGCTTCTAAACATGAAAATAAAACGACCCTAGGATAGTTTAATAAAAAATGTCTAAATGGATAAATTAAAGTCTTTAAATTCAGTAGCTATTCATAGTACAGAGAGCAAGAAAAAAGTCAATACGTATCGAGTAAATAAACGAAAGGAAAAAGGCAGGAGAACTTTGGCGTTACTTTTGAAAAACTGGTCACGGTAGCTCGATCATTCGCCTGGAGAGTTTTCAAGGCGCGAATCGAATAAAATTCACCAGTCTTGGTCTCGGTCCCGGTCTCACGTCCTCGTCCTTGTCCTCTTCTGTTCTTTACTTTTCATCGCAGCAGTTCTTGTGGCATTGGCCCGGGTTGCTGTCCAGTCACGGACAGCCAGACCCGCGACGAGAATGAGAAGTTTCGAATCCACATAACATCAAGTCTGCAGGCGGTTCGTCCACCAAATTCGAGACACGCGTATGTTCATGAGCCGAAACTCGACTATTTTCAGCACGTCGATGCGAACAAAACAAACGCCTAAGTATCTGAAGTTGAATAAAATAAAAAACAGCTTCGAATAGAGAGAAACGTATTCTGCATAATTAAATGAATTTCGCTTGTCTTAGCAAGGTGTTAAATTAAGATATTATGCTGAGTTACAGTCCTGGGAATTGTGTGACTCATTTCTTCATAATAAATTTATGAATTTAAATGTCGGAATAAATCTTTATGTTTTTTCTTTCCTTTATTTTTTATTTTGCTTTGTTTTGTAAAATTTATATTTATTTTAACTAATGGATACCTTTACACCTTTATCTTCTCATGCCTGTCAAAAATTAAAAGTATGATTAAATACTTAAAGTTCTTTTCAAGTTTTATTCTCAAACATTTCATTTGTAAAATTTTTTTTCACTGTGAATTCTTTCCTCCAAGATATTCTTTGAATTTTTTATTAGCGAAAATAATTTTATTTAATTACCAATAATAATTTAACGTTACAACGTAACATTTTTGTGTCGGAATATAAATATTCTTCATAGTAAACATTGTTTAAAAAATTTTCCAGCTGCTATTTCAACTATTTTCTATCGCCCAAGTGTTTCAGCTCCCTGAAATACGGGAGTAAAAAAAGCATAAGATAAAAATTTCAAAAAGAGGTAACCAAGAATAAAAAAAACTATGAATACGTATGTGTATGTATGTAAATATGTATATGTTGTGTATATGTATAGTATACAGGTTGTATATATTTTAGACAACATTCTCGACGTACTTGCAGGAGCTTGGCGACGTACGCCCGGGAATTTGAGAAATTGAGAATAATGTAGTTTGCGACTTGTTCACGCGAATCTCAACTCACTGAAGTAGATACATGTGTGCTACTCATGAAAACAGTCAAATACTAATGTGAAAGAGTGAATTCATTCTAGCGTACATCTAGGCACTCTCGTTTCTCTCTGCAAACACTATCCAAGAGGAATTTTGACAATAAACTTCGAATAAATTTTCCTTACTGCGATAATTAACTTGTCATTTTTGCACTAAATTTTTTTTTTTTATTTCATTCCATTCCGTTTATTATTTTCTGTATTTTTAAGAACCAAAAAACGGATTTATTTGCTAGTGAAACTAATAAATCAAACTATTTGAAATATTTACAATATTAAACGACCAAATTTAGCAGTTTTAATTTATAGCTAGTGTATTTCATAACAATAAATCTAATCAGAATTAATTTGTCAGTTATTTAGTGATGGGATTGATAATTTATCCACGAATAGGAGATTGGTTATTGGCCAATGATTCTGTACATTTATATTTTACTTGGTTGTCTATAACCCATCAGAAGCAGCAGCAATAGTAGTAGTAGTAGTGTAGCATCAGTGGATTAAAAATGAATTCCCCGTATTGCGATGGATATACTCATGTTAAATGCGCGCTGCTATAAAAGATCCGATGCATTATTAACAGCGTACGTTAAACAATAATGTATCTCGTAAATACCATGCATGATCCTCCAGCCGAGGTATAAAGTTCTGGTTCCATCCTGGTTATGACCTTTTAAGTAATATTTACATTCTGAAACGAGTCTTGCGTAATATTTATCTTGTCATCATCGCATCGATGATATTTTCACTCACGGTCAATTTTCTAAATAAAAGGTTAGACATTATGCAGAATAAATGTTTGATCTTATGCAAACATTTCTCTTATATTAAAAAAACAATTAATGATAATAATAAGAATAATAATAATTTATAAAATGATTGTTTTACCGATTTATATGGTCTTTACATTAATTATTATCAAGTTTAAACACAATTTTTACATCGACATTTTAATTTTTTGTTCTTTATATATAGATTCATAATTTTAATACATTTGAGGTCAATAAATTGTTAAAAAAATGAAAATTTATAAAAATTATCAAGCTGTACATTTCAACTTCTGTTTGAAAATTAAAAACTTTTTAATAATAATATTAATAATAATTTATACGAGACTGCATTAAGTAATAATACGGAATTAGAGTAATCTAATTGCCTAACTTTTAAAAATGTAATTAAATGTCGGCAAGTTATTCTTATCAGAGTGTAGTCAGATGGTAGATAATAAAAACTAGGATTGAAAATTCAACTTTTTATTTTATTATTCTCTAGTACACTGCACCGAAAACAGCAGAAAAGCGAGCGACAACTGAGCTAAATTCAGCGAGCGTGAAAATTAAACAGTCCAGTACTGCGGCAATGCATCCTCTGCTTAACGAATAGAATGTGTATTTGTAGTTGTACTTGTTGTTGTGGACTTCTGAGAGAATTCTAAGGTGGCAAGAAGGCGCGACAGAGCTGCAGAAGTCAGACAGTATATAGATAGAGCAGAGTAGAGACGGATAAAGAGGGTGAGAGAATCTAATTAGAGGATACCGAGTAGTCAGTAGTCAGTAGTCAGTGGATTCCGTAGGTGCTAGAGAAGGCGACGGGACTTTACGAAGGCCATTCCTTATCCAAGAACTATCTCTGTCAATCGATAATTAGTAATTATCCGACGGAGTTAAGATCACCCGGATAGCTGAGAAAAGTAACCCGGGTATTGCTCTCTCTTTTTACATTACTTTGAAACTCTTACTTTTAAATGTCAATTAATTTAATTGATGATTTTTCACCGACAAATCAAACTCTGGCTCTAAAAGTTTGTGAGAAAAACTATTTTCTTATGACACTTATGGAAAAATTCATTAATTATTAACAAATTAATTTATTTGTGAACAATGTATTAATTTATTGATAATTAAATATAAGTAAATATTTGTTAACATTTAAAAAATATTTTTTGAGATAAAAGTGCATTTACTGACGGTTATTAAATATTTATTAATAAGTAGTTGACAACCCTAGTAGAAATAATCAAGTTTTAACTCGATTCCAACCAGTAACTGGCAAGTCTAGTTGAACTGGCCAGTTACTAGCCAAAAACTCGATTTCATTTCTATTAGGGAAATATTAGTCATTTATTAGAACCAATTTTTTATTATTATTCATTTTATTTTCTCTTTCTTTTTATAATAAAATTATCAATGTTTTTTGATCTGATAGAATTTGTATTAAAGTTGTAGGGTTATAAAAAGTGTTAAAGTTGAATTCTTATGTTCAATTTTTATTCAAGGGTATAAATAAATATTTATTAATATTATCTGGAGTCAAGTGGAAAAATCTTCAAACCAAAAAATTGTTCTTCGTTCAAGAGTTTTTCTCGTAAATCAAAGTAATTTTTTTCCATTGTAGATTCTCCAAAACTTTGCTTTTTTTTTCTTTCAATGCATTTGTCACTTAAACATTTAATTTTCTTGCTCAATTTCCCCCCCGTTTTATCATCCACAAATTGAAAATATATTTCCCTTCCAAAGAACAAAATAACAAATATAACAAAATAAAAATGTTTGTGTTGCGGGAGACAAATTGATGACGATTCAAAAGAACATTTTTTAGCTTCACCCATAGTATGTTTTCTTCAGTTTAGTTTCTGGATGTAGTGTGTATTATATACTATATTTATGAGTTGTGAGCTATGAGTTATGAGTTATGATTTATGATGTCCCGTCGTCGAGGTTTATCGTTTGAGGAAGAGATAAGGGTATTTTTGAAAATACCTACCAGTTTAGAGCAAGCTTTGTGTATCATCAGAGAACAAAGCATTAAGTGCGGACGTAGGAGAGTAAAACGTACAACAGAAGCCCAGTTGGTGGGTGGGTGGTGGCCAGATGGGTTTAGTATATACTACAGGTAGTATAGTACGGCGTAGGGCGTATGACGACGGACGTTTTGATCCCGCGGGTCATGAGTCGAGCCGTAAAATCGGTGGAAGGCTGTATAGTACTACACCGCAGAGCAAGAGCCAACTGATGTCCAGTCCAGAGTCGAGAGCACCAGCGGTCTTGCCTGTATATACTTTGGCAGCGGATACAACCATACAGCAGAGAGAATAGATGCAACGGTAATGGCTAACGGGTAACTGGATGCTAGTTCGAGTGCAGGTACAGAGAGAAAGAGAGAGAGAGGGAGAGTGTTGGATGTATATGTACTCTCTAAACTCTGTACTCTGGACTCTACTCTGGAAAAGCCCTCTACTCGCTTTGGCTCAATATCGTTTATTCGTGGCTGCCTAAACGGCAGGACACGCTATCGGCTCGTAGGATACATTATTCATGCACGATAAAGTATTCCCCCGACGCAGCGTTGAGGGTGAGCCTCGCGCGTTTGGTCAGGCATGAGCATGCATGCCGGTATGTGTTCTCTGTATCTAGGCTTATGTGTTATGTATATATTCTCGCTGTTGGAAGACAAGGAAAGACTCGTTCCATATATATATGGATCTATGCTCTATGTTGTACGTATGTGTTTTACGGTGTATGCTAAATTGGAGTCGACGGTATCAACCATGTGATATCACGGACGAGCGTGATCAGCAAAATGTTAACGAACCGACAAAGATGCCTGTGAGTTTGTGTGTTTTATAATTGAACGATTGCGTGTTTTGGTTCTCACCGTTAAAGTACTTTTTTTTTGTTGCTCCTACACTGACAAAGGAATTGGTTGATTCAAGAAATTTTTAGTCGAAGTATTATTAATAATTTTTAAAATTTTTATGAACAAGGAATTATTGTAAAGAAAATTAAAGAAAACATTGAAATTTTGAACATTTTAAGAAATTGTTGATGCAATTTTTTGGAAATATTTTTTGGTTAGAATTAATTTTATCTTTACCTATATAGGTACATTTCTTACGTGAATCAATGAGTTAAAACCCTTGAATGAAATGTTCAATTACGCGCAAAAACTTTATTCTTCAATGAATCATTCTGATGATCAAAAACTATACATTCATATAATGTTTGTCCTAAGGTATAAAATACATATCTGTTCTTGGATTAAAAGTCACTAATTTTAGTTCAAAATTATGCATATTATGTTCTTCTAAAGTATACTACGTTGCAAAGTTTTTAATATTTTTCATCAAGAATTCAGCGGGTCGTTAAGAAAATTTGTTGGAGCAAGGATTTGTTTTTAAAGTGGCAATAAATAAATGTAAATAAGAGAATGCAGCTGGGATATATAACAATAAAGTAATTGCAGATACTTGAAATTGAAATTTTTTCTATAGAAGCTTGAAGACTAAGACGTTAACAGTAACTTTAAATCAAATTCAACTTTTATAATTAAAACTTGTAAAAATACTTTTTGTATTGCTGGGTATATATTTTTGCTGAGCAGAGTGAAGCACTCTTGATTTAATGGAAACAAAATAAATGACTCTTGACCTCACGACTATTTTCCGATTAAATTTGTCACAGTACAGTGTTAGAAATTAAAAAAAAAATGAATAAAATAGAGCACAGTATTCCGTCAAGCTTCTTTCTAAAACCTTCTCTCTGCTCTGGCATTTCTCATAAAGCCCACAATATTTTCACGAGCCCGTCTAGTGTCGCGTATTTTCCATACCGATATTCCGAAAACTACGCGAATAGGAATTGTGAAGACCAAAATGTTGAATAGTACGTCAAAATAAAAAGAACTGGCTTTGCTCTGCTAAAAAATTTTCACAGAGGGAAATAAAAGATAAAGAATCTAAAAATAATAATAGTCTGATGATGACAACAATAATAATAACAGTTGTAATAGTAATAATAAAACAAGACCATATACGTTCGATTCAGATTGCAACGTTATCATTGTCCTTTTGTCCTCATATCGCAGTTTAGTTTTCGCGAAGTTGCATACACTCATAGTCATCGTATGTGTAACTCTCGTGAGTACCATTATTCCGGGTTGCTTTTTGCGCAAAATAAAATTTTTAAAAATAAAACAAAGTGTTTAAACTAAAACGACTTGCTCGGACCGAACAACTCTAATAGGATTTCCCATGTCCAAATAATACCTTTACTACTTTTTCAACTTTGTAACTGGACATTTGGGGTGCATATATATTTATTTTTTTTTCTTTACATGTATACTTTTTTCTTCTTTTCTGTTTACTTTGTCATATTTTTTCATATTTTTAAATACGTCTATTTCAAGTTTTGTTTATTAAAAAAAAGTTCTTTAGCTTTGGAGTCGTCTAAAAATAAAATTCTATCAAATAATTGTATCAATAATTGAAATGTTAACGTGAAAATAATTTTTCAATGACTTATAAGTCATTTATATAAATATAAAAAAAATCAATAGACGGTTGGCTATTATAAGATTTATTTAAAAATGATGAATAAATATTTTTAAAAAAATTGTGTTGATAGCTTTTTCAGGAATGTTAGGCTTAACTTATTCCGGGGAGATGTGACGGAAACGATCATATGACTTTTAAAATATATTTATCATTAATTTATCAATAAAGAAAAGACGTTTTCCCTTTTTTCCAATTAAACATATGTTAGATTATTCTATTCCACTCGATTTTTCAACATATTATATAAATTTCAACAAAAGTAAAACACCTATTCATTCTTCGCCATGCATTTGAATGGATGGATGGAACTTCGTAGTGTTCATTGACACAGAGAATGCGGTTGCTTTTAGTGACAACTCGGCTTATAACCACACTCTAAAACTCGACAGGTATTTTCTTGAGTTGAAAAGGAATAGTATATTGTGCAACAAGTGCGACAAGTTGTCGATAGCCCACGAAAGCAAAGTTGAACGCACGAGCGAAGCGAGTGCGGTCATTCGCTTGAGTGGGTAGTCGACAACGTCGCACGAGTTGCACATACTATTTTGTATTACAAATGCGGCGATAGATGTGGGTACAAAATTGGGGTCCAGGGGCAAAGCCCCAACAAAATCTATACAGTAATATAAATATAACCCATTCCATAAAAACAAATAAAAAGTTAATAAAGAAACAAATATATATCACATAATAAATGCTAAGTCACTAATATTAATTAACAAAAAATAAATTTACACATTGAAACAATCCACACATAAAAATAAATGGAATTAAATTTAGCTGTCACTACAATTTTTTAATCTTCTTAAAAAAACAAATTTGTTCCAAAAAATTATTCATAAAAAATTGCATTTTTTATTTTATAAAATTCCTGCATGTCAATTTAAAAAAAAATTTTTTTTGTCATAATTTATTTTTTACAAAAATTATTCAAATGATCAAATTTCTGCTCAATTAATTTTTATCACAATTAGCTCAATATTAATTCATTATTTTTATTTTCGTTAAAAGTATGAACTTTGTAATATCAACCTCACTTCTTTAATATTGACAGTTAGATTGTGTTTTTTTTTTTGTTATTTATTTTAATTTTAGCAATTTTCACAGTCAATTGCATACGACAAGGATAGTTTGAGTGCGTCAAGAATAATTTGCGTGTGACAAGTAAACTTGTCGCACTTAAATAACGGTTTCATTTATGAAAAAACTCATCCGTAATTTTAAAATGGGCAAACAGCTCTTTTTCAACCGCAACAGCGAGCGCCAAGATACTACTTTTCCCGCATGAGTAATACAAAATATATAGACGTGTTGGATCTTTACACGTGCAAATTTCATTACTTACATAGTCCTTTTGCGATGTGAAAACATCTCTGGAGCCCGGATGGCTCAAGAGAACAACTATACACAACCCAGGAATAAATCTCTCTTCTGCTAACGAGGTAAAGAGAAGCGCGAGCTGTAAGCCAGAGTGATATGGTATAGGTATGGCGATGAGACACATCTAGCAACGGTAACACAAGACAGGCCAACAAGTCTTCTCCTCTGACTTGTACTCGGTGTATGACTTTTCGCTTGACTCTCGCGTACAAAGTCAAAGCCCCATGACACAGACGACGTGTTGTGAACTCACAAGTGAGCCAACACAAAAATAAATCTGGAAAAAATAAAATTTATATACATCTTGAAAATAGATGATATAAATTTCTTTTGATCAATACGCTTCTTCATATATTATAAAATATTTTATTATTGAAGTGAAACTTCTTTATCGACGTATGAGAGAAATTTTGTAGCAATGTAAAAAAAATCGGGTGGACATCAATGACCCATAATCCGATTGCCCAGACTTAGTATTGGACACAATTCTTTTACCCAGAATTCGTTGGCCCAGATTTCTATGATACAGTGCATCTTTTACCCAGAGTTCCAATTATAAAGAATTTCTATTACACAGGCATCCGATAACACATGATATCTTTTACTCAGTAATTCATTTACACAGGTTTCTTTTGCCCAGACTCTTCAATTTGATCTCAGTAGTTCTTGCAATAAATAGCGCCAGCATAACTAATTATAATTTGAAAACATTTTTAACTTCCCGCTAAGAAAATTGAAAATTTTCAAAAATCGGGAAGTTATTGGTTTTACCTCGTTTTTCAAAAATCGAGTTTTCATCAGATCTCGACGTTTTGAGGTCCTAGGAAGCTTTCCTGACTATTCCCACGAGGGTGTCACTATGTCTGTATGTGTGTGTGTGTGTGTGTGTGTGTGTGTGTGTGTGTGTGTGTGTGTGTGTGTGTGTGTGTGTGTGTGTGTGTGTAAACCTCTTATAAGTTTTGAACGGTTGAACCGATTTCATCGCGGTTGGTGCCATTCGAAAGGGCTTCGTCAAACCTAGATTTCTTGTTAATTTGAACCGATTCGGACCGATAGATTTTGAGAAATTAGGAGAAATCTAAAAAAAAATAGGAAAAAAAATTTTTTCTGAAGTGGTTTTTTCGGGATAACTTTTAAATGGCTCAACCGATCGATTCCAAAAACTAATCAGCTCTCAACCTTGAAAACTACGTCAATCGCCGCCAATCCGGTCAAAATCGGTTGATTCGTTCGAGAGATATCGTGAACGAAAAAAAACCGAAAAAAGTGTTTTTTTGGAGTTACTCCAAAATTTCTAGTTTGACCAATTGAAACTTAGAAATTCTTCATGAGGCTTAAAAAACTGTGTAGAATGCCGCCAACCGCGTAAAAATCGGTTCATTCATTCAAAAGTTATTGCGGTTTGAAAATTCAAAAAATAGTGTTCTATGAAACTTCTATGAGCTCAAAGAGCTCAAAAGCATAGAAAAGGCATCTTTTTGAGCTCTTCGAGCTCAAAACAACACACAGATTGTATTTTTGAGCTCGAAGAGCTCAAAAAAGCGGCCAGGTATTGACGGAATTAGCGGGAAATTGCAGGGATGGCCTTTAGGGTCAACCGTTTTCCTAATTTTTTTTATTTCAAAATTATAATACTATGTATCTGCATAACTTTACCTTATTTATAAGTTATAAAAAACAAAAAAAAAATAATTTTTTGAAGTTCAAAATTTCATATTTTTAAAAAAACGAAAAACAGTGTTCTCAAATTTTC
Source organism: Cotesia glomerata (assembly GCF_020080835.1). NCBI lineage: Eukaryota > Metazoa > Arthropoda > Insecta > Hymenoptera > Braconidae > Cotesia > Cotesia glomerata. The sequence continues at coordinate 31,630,279 of NC_058158.1, read as the reverse complement.
AGAATCTTTTAAGATCAGTACAAGGTATTATACGAAAAAAATTGAGCCAAAATTTTAATCTCAATCGTCATTTTTGACGATATTCAAAAATTCAAAATTTGTTTGGCATTTTTCAAAATTTTTTTCCAAAATAATTTTTTTTTCAATAGCACCAAGTGTCCCTTTTCAAACAAACGAAAGACCATTCCTGTATCTATAATAGCGTCCGAGATATTACAAAAATAAAATTCAAAAGCTGTAAAAATTGCGAAATTTTGAATTTGCATATCTTTTGAAAAATTTTTTTTTCTTTTGGCAGAACCTTGTTACATGATAAAAGAAAACTTCAGACCAAAATTCGTTCCAATCGAAAGGGGTCGATTCCAACTATTGGTCGATTTGACATGGAATGACCCAGGAGTTTAACAAATGTTACAGAAAAATAAGGCGGCTCTGATTTGTTAATTGTTGAAATAAAAAAAATGTTTTCAAATTATAATTACTTACGCTGGCGCTATTTATTGCAAGAACTACTGAGATCAAATTGAAGAGTCTGGGCAAAAGAACCTGTGTAAATGAATTACTGAGTAAAAGATATCATGTGTTATCGGATGCCTGTGTAATAGAAATTCTGTATAATTGTAACTCTGGATAAAAGATGCACTGTATCATAAAAATCTGGGCAAACGAATTCTGGGTAAAAGAATTGTGTCCAATGCTAGGTTTGGGCAATCGGATTATGGGTCATTGATGTCCATCCAAAAAATCGTCACGATTTTCCGTTACGCGCCATGTTGTTTTTTTTTTTATCAAAGTTCAGTATAGCGCCGTAAAGAATAAATCTGGTAAGCATTATTAATTCTAAAAACAATTGAAAAAACAAATTAAATGATAATTTAAAAATAAAACAAAACAATTATTAGTAAATAAAAATATGTATATGTACATATTTTTTTTGCCCTCCGGGCGGAAAGTGGCAACTTTCGTCCCGCTGCGCTAAACTAAGTTGCCGCTTTCCGCCTTCGTCGGACAAAAAATTAGTATACATTCCTCGGGAAGTAAATAAGAAAGCCTCAGATCACATGTTTGTTGACCTCGGCTTCGCCTCGGCCAACCATTACATGTGATCTGAGACATTTCTTACTTTACTTCCCTAGGTGTGTAATATACTATTTAATTATTCGTTTCTAATGATTTATCTATTCATGTTGAATTCTATAAAATCATTGCATGTCTACAAGATTAACTGTCATCAAATAATTGTATTACTTTGAATAGATAATTCCAATTATTTACTCATAACTTGTGTAATTGAGTAAGTTATTAAATATCTGCTTTGAATTATTTTTACTAAGTTATGGCATGAAATATGAATATTAAAGTTCTTTATATAATTTTTGTAAACTGATTAATTAATTTTTAGATTAAATAATGGCAGAATCTAAAAAATGACAACAATGGTAATGACGATAAGATCATAATTAATGAATTACAATAATTATATCTAGCAACCTTGCAGTCACTATGTGACTGCCGTGACTTGTGAACTATAAATAAATAACATTTTGCTTTATTAAATAATGACTATTGTTAAATTGCACTCTACTTTTTTATCTATTGATATTTTTAAAAATATAAGCCCATTTCGATGTTACACTCATCAAGAGCTTTCATGTGAGTATCCACATGCATTTTGATATATTTTTCATCTATAAATATATATATAATACATATAAATATATGAAAAATTGTTGTGGGTACTTAAATTAAAGGTCTTGATGAGTGTATCATCGGGATGAGCTTATATCTTTAACAACGTCAATAGTTCACTAGGGTCAATACAGGGTCATTTCTTAACTATGTATCTAGAGATAGAGCATTTTCAAATTCAGCCTAAATACTTATCATCATAAATTAACTATTGGTGAAAATGATATGAAACCTTAAAAAGGCACAACTCCAGGTCAAAACTTTTCCAACGATACCAAATTTAACCATAAAAACCTATTTTATCATATAAATACACTGGCCACGAAATTTCGCTTATTCTCTTAATAATACAGATAAGAACAATGATAAAATGAATTACTTATATTATTTGTATGCATGTCTATAATACTAAAATAGCTTTAATTTAATCCAGAAAAATTTTTTTTCCTTAAGTCTCATCTACCCAATTTCTGTGAAGTTGTAAATTGTAAAAAAATGATATGTCATAAAGAAGTTTCACTTCTTATCTCTGTACTCTGGTACACACACATATTTTTTATTTTATTTTATTATATTCAACACTGGATCAGATACATCAGCAATGTTCGAAAGTCTGAAAACTTTCACAATTATACGGAATAGAAATAATAGAGAATTATGTAAACCTGAGAATTTAATAACTGGGATTGTAAATCGTAAACATCTGCATCATGATTCAATCTCAACAACTTTTATGTTTTATGTAATTTTGTTTGCTGTGATGAAACACTGTTTGTAAGATCGGTCAGTTTCAAATATATTTGAATAATATTTCAAATTTATTGAAATATTTTAAAAATATACCTTCAAATAATGAAAAACTCAAAAATATTGAATAAACATAAAATCAAAATATATGTATTAACTTTATGCTGAAAAAAAATTGGTTTAAAGATATTCAAAGAGTTTATATTTTTGTACAAATTTTTTTCATGGGAGTTAATAAGTTTCTTTCCTTGTATCAGATTTTAATTTAGAAAAAAGAAACTCTGTAAATTCAATTAATCGAAAAGTAACAAAGACATTCAGAACTGTAATAGTAATACCAAAACCTCCAAACAGTTTTGATCCTCGCGAAATCCCAGGATATATTTTAGAGACTCGAGAACTGCCAGGAATGCTGAATTTCAGACCTCTATCCATTGTAATAGCAAATAGATCCTTCTCTGAGACTCAAGCGGTTTCAGTTTTATAAAATCTCCGGCCACATTTTAGAATTCAGGATCTATTGCATGGGAAACCGACCAACTTTCCGACCATCCCTTTCTGTTACTGATCAATAATGGATTTCTATCAGAAAAAACCAAACTCATTCAGTAGTATCGTTTACATCACGGTTAAATGAAAAAAATAATTACTTTTATAGTAAAATACAAAAAAAAGAACGAAAAATTATTTTTTTCAACTTTTAATCAAAAGTGTTGATTTTTATGAATGCAAATTAATTTTTTTAATTGAATAACTTGTTTCATTCAATCGCAAAAATTTCAATTTATCAATAATGAATAACTTCTTCTGCATTTCAATAAAAAGACTGAAATTGAAAACTTTTCACACAACTTTCACTTAAAATTTACATTTATTTATTAATTTCATTTTCACGATGATAAATTACCTTTTCTTTCTCGAATTTTCAATAATATTTTTTGTACGCCTCAAAACGACTAAACTCCCGAAAAATGAGAAACGTAAATTACCCATCATAAATCATTTCTATTTTTGCAATTATTAATGAAATTTTTACGTAAATGTTATTTAATTAAACAAAGATAATAAAAAAATTATTTTGAAACCTCTAAATCAGAATCTAAAGTACACGGAAAAAAGAAAACTCGAAAAATTACAGTATATAATGCAACGTGGCGCTTCGTGATGAAAACTAGAAAAATTACAGTTTCAGATTGTAATTATTACAGATTTTGTAAGATTTACATTGTAGAATGTAATATTTACATTGCAAGCTCTGAATATTAAATTAAAAAATTGAATTTAGAAAAATGTTATTTCAAACTGTAATTTTTCTAGTTTTAATTACGACGGGACCGATTTTACATTTTATACTTTAATTTTTCGAGTTTTCTTTTTTCCGTGTAGCTATCACTCTAGTATAGATGTATATATTATATGCATGTATTATATATCGAATCCCTGTTCTGACACTAAAGGAACTATCTGTGCCATTCATCTATTCAAGCTGACTAATTCCTCAGTTCGAAATCCTATCCGGAGAAACCGGTAGATAATATATTATATGGTAATTCCTCAGCAGGATATGAACTCCTCGGGCGAATTCAAGCGCCCTAGCTATACGTCTTTACTACAACGCTCTTCTCTGTTTTGACGTTGTTATCTCTTTGTTTTGTTTTGTTCCCTCCTCTCCCTATCTTCTTCCCATTCAGTCATCTGTAGGCTTCTGCTGTTATGTACTTCTATCCTATCCCTAGTTTATACCATTACAGAACAAAGTGTAGACACGTTTCACTATATTTCCGGCTTGCCGAAGAAAACACTTGTGGCAACACCAGTGGCCTTCAGAGGCGTCAGAAGCCTTACAAGATTAAAGATAACACATCAATCAGCTTTCGGTTTTGGCTTTTTGTTTTTTATCCTCTCGGACAATCCAACCAAGGAAATCATTACATTACATTATACAAATACTATATTCAGTCTATACCTTTTTTTTTTAACAGTGCATTTGTGAATAATGATTGTAAGAATTGTAATTAAAACAGAAATTTCGAAATATCCCAAAATCACTGTCATTTTTTAGATAATTAAAAAAAAGTTTTTTTTCCGTGCACATACTTCACTAAAAACATTTATTCGATAAAAAATTCGTTTTATTTATAAAAAAAATTTATTTATTCAGAATCTAGGGAAACAAAATTTATTTTTTCACTGGTAAGGATATTGTAAGTCTTGATCATTGTCATCACTATTATTATTATTTTTCATTTTTGCAATTTGTCAAAAACTTTATTCATTTTTATTCTTCCGCTTGCATTTCCACGATCACGGAGACCATTTTTTTTCTTCGCTAAAACTTCATCTCTGTCTTTCTCTTTCTTCGATTCTCTCCTCGTGCTTTAGCAATCAGAGCTTGGACCCGTGCCAGTCAATTCCACAGGCCAGTAGCACCAGTCGTGTCGCCTCGGAACGCATTTACCTTCTTCGTGGTTATTTTTTATCTTTTTTATTTTTTTATTTCCCACTTTATTTACCTTTTTTCTTGTCTATCCTCGATGAATTTATCCACGATAAATTGCGTGCATCAAATCAACGAGAGCTTACACTTATAAAATTGTTCAAAGCCAACTGCCAGCTGTTATTTAATAAAAAAGTTATTTAATAAATCTCCTTCGATTTTAAACTTTTTCAAAAATAATCTAATTAAGTTTATAGTTATTTATAAAAGACGTGGATAAGATTGATTTCATCTTTATCGTTGTATATCATTACGTTGTATATTACTGTCAGGGAAATTTTATAGTATTTTATTTATTACTTTTTTATTATTAAGTATCCATCACACCCTCCCCCCTCCCATCAGATTGCTCTGAAACTTATAAAGTGTAAAAGTAAAGGTGAGACAAGTAAAAAATAAGTTAATAAATATTAAAGCGAAATAAAAAGTAATTTATCACACGGCAGCACACACCCGAAAAAGCTCCTTTAAATTTCCGTGGTTAGCCACAAGATTAAAGGGAAAACCGACGAATCCTTGGCTGATTACTTTCCCCGTCCTTCTTTGTCGGTTTACAAACCAGAACCTGTACACGGGATTCTCAAAGGGCTGGCGATGGAACTAGAATAGCTGAAAAACCAAAATAGTACAAAACCTCACGAAAAAAATCTGTCGAGGTATTTATTTTTCCTGTGTGCTGTGTGCCCATGACATTTTCTCGTTAGCGCCAATTAACTTGCTCGCTCCCTCACTTCTTCCTAATTTTTTGTCTTCGAGATCAAAAGCGTAATAGAAAAACCGCTTAATGAAATCTCGCTCGAATATTTTATCTCGAGATTTCATCAACTCGGTAATGGCTTTTTTTGGTTAAAAAATCCTCAAAAGCATTAAATTTGCCTGTGCAGAAAAAAAAATCAATAATTAGATTTAATTTATCAAAAAATTAATGAATCTTAATTTTCATGGAAAAAAAAAATTACAATTCATCACTTATTACAACACAAGTTAAAACTTTAATAGCTTCGTAGTGAGAGTGAATTGTGGGTTAACAGGCCACTTCTATTCCTGCTAATAAAAAAATTCATTAAGAAATGATGCATCTGGTTTAACCATATGTGACTCCTCTAGATCATTTTTTTTTTAATAAAAAATTTCAACGATATAAATAAATATAAAATTTACGCTTTTAATTTAATTCAATTATGTAATTTAGTGTGCAGTTAATTTATATTGCCGACAGGTAACTTGTATTAAATGTAAATATCCATAATACTCATTTCACCTTATAAATGTTCAATGTTTATCAAACCAAAATATCAATAACAGAACAGCTGTTAGTGAACTCTCTAATAGGTGATGTTAATAAATAATATCATCTATATAATTTACATATTTACTGTTATTATTATTGAAAAAGGAAAATACAGAATTTTAAAATCACGTTCGGTGAATCTGAAAATAGATAACGTCAAAACCACTGACACATTATTGACACTTTACTTTTATTACTCTGAGCAATAATTTTATCTAGCAATAGAAATAAAAAATCAAATTGCGCAAAAATAAAAATAAATTATGTTGGAGATAAATTTTTTAAATTCGAAATGATTCCGAAGATTGGAATTCCTTCTCTAAAGTAGATGTTTTTCGATGCCCATTCCGGTAGGATTTGGTTAATATTTCCTATTCGAGTACTTTATCTTCAATGTAGCTTAACAACCGGTACTCGAGATACAGACATAGACTCAGACATAAATAGAAACACAAAGATACAAAGTAGCGCACGATGTCTCTCAAAGTGACAAATCACAGGAATATTGACAGTCGTATTCGTCGCTCGGTGAATGCACACACAAAACCACATGACTAACAAGGAAGAGGTCACGATGAGACGCAACGCACGAATGGCAAATCTAGGACGTGCTTCAAATGACAGTAGTAATAGTTATAGCAGTATAAAGCACTGGTAGTAAAGCCACGACTGTTAACCCACCGTATATGTAGTATTCTGGTCGTGCACTGCAGAATCATTCGAGCTTTCAACGTTCCAGCGTGGTCAGTCTCATTAGTTCTCTCGTTGCCGCTCCTGCTACTTCTGGTCCACTTGCTACTCCCTTTATCTCCCTCTCTCATTTTCTCTTTATATATATATATATATATATATATATATATATATAGCATATATATATATATATATATATATATATATATATATATAACTCATCCACTTCTCATTGACAGAGTTTGGGAATTCCCATTTGTACCGAATCAGCGGTTTTCATATGTATTAGCACAAATGTACACTACACATACGTCTACCACACGATGAATCACCTTAATTAGCTAATTTTCTAACATGTTGAACTTCGTTTTGATGATTATCACTGATCATTAGAATGATAATTACTGAAAAAATTATTAAATTCTTTTCTTTCAATCTAAGTCAAAATTTTGACCTTGAACTTAATTGAACTTTAATTCATATTTTCTTGCAAAAGAAAATTATCTTGATTTAAGTAAATTTTAGTTAATTCAAGACTATGGAACTCGTTAAAATAATTTTCTTGGTTCAAGTTAACTTTTTATAAACTTATAAAACATACAAACTGATGTCTACTTTTAATGTCATCAAATTTTGTTAATTTTTTTTTAAAAAAAAAAGGAAATATCGTGGGAATAGATTTGTTAATTGTTTAAAACAAATTTTTTTTCACTTTTAATCATAATTCACTTCTTAAATATTACCCCAAATGTGAATTTCTTCGCCCTACTTTATTAAAAAAATAAACAAGCTTAACAGGTCACCTAGAAAATTTATCCATCAAATGATCCCCATTATATTACCTATCCTCCAATTCATTTTCATTCCAGAGGAACTCAGCTGAAAATATGCGAAGAGAAAAAACATTTTCTTGTTATCGAGATTATTTTTTCCTTTCACAAATTTTAAGTTTTCTTAATAAAAATAAATTCAAGATATTTAGTCGCTTGTGAAACTTTTCTCAAAACCCGTTATATTTTGTACACAGAAAGAAAGGTTCACTTGAGCCAAGAAAATATTTTTCTTCATAATGATTTACTTGGGCGAAAAAAAAAATTTTTTTTGACACAAGAAATTTCACTTATTCCAACAAATTAATTCCCTTGCTTCAAGAAATACGTTTCTTGATCCAAGACAATTTATTTAAGTCTTAATTTATTTAAGAAAATTTTCTTGTTTTGAGAAAATTTCTCTCTTGCTCCAAAAAATTAAGTTCTTGACAGAAGTAAATTTTCTTGTCTTGAGAAAATTTTTCTCTTGCTCCAAAAAATTAAATATCTTGATAGTAAATTTTCATTAATATTTCTATTGACTAACATGTCAAATGGGAAGATCAAATAATATTGAATCATTTTTTTTCATTCAATATGTATAATTGCGCGCTAAAATAATCTAAAATGGGTATCAAATATTCAAGTGAAAAATTTTCTCGAGATGAGAAAATTTTTTTCTCAGCTGAAGTAGGTGGCGCTGCTTCCCTAAAGTATCTAAAAATCTTGATCAAATATAAAAATTTCTTGTATCAAGTATTTATGATAATTTGAATTAAGAAAAAATTACTTCCACCAAGAATAGAATTTCAAAAAAAATTTTTACTTTGGCCAAGACAACTTCGGTCTTCCTTCGGGCGACCGAAAATTTACTTGAGCCAAGAATTTTGTTCTCCAGTCAAGAAATCTTTCTTTCTGAGTAAGACTAATTAATCATCGACAAACATTAGCTCACGAATGATATAATTAAGTTCCATCAGACGCTATCTAAAGTTTCGCTCGAGCTGGGATTAATATAATATAAATATTTCTATCTGACGAGCAATCAAACGGAATAATTTATGAGAGGGTTCTGGTGCGTCTTAATGCGCAAATAATAAATAAACTAAGAGGTTAATTCTAATGAGTCGTTTATTTGAATAAAAAAAATGAATTAATTGGGTTACGGAACTGGGTGTTACTGCGAGAGGTAGATTGATCGATGGTTGACGTTGCGAGAGGGTTTACTGAATACGGTAATCGAATACATCCAAGCTGCATCTGATTACAAGTGGGAATACTGTATACAAGAGCGATAGCACGTGGCTTCACCACGCGCACACAACACTCCTGTTTATCTATCTGTTTACTCTAACCTGAGGGCACTCGGAGAAAACCTCAATACAATTCTACAGCATCCCTTGCTTTGCACTATTCTCTCTATTCTATAGACATACATCTGTGTAGTTACTGTTGTATATAAACTACACTAACACCTTAACTTGCAGGTTTCCGCATTCGAAGCTTTACTCGATTGACCTGTTTTCCTTCAGTTTATTCCCAGGATTTTATTTCGTATTTACACGTTTCATCTCCAACGTTTATTATTTTTTTTTTTTTTTATTGATATAAATTCTACTCACGATAATTAATAACGATAATAATAATTCAGCAAAATTACTATTCAAAGGTAAATCAATTGATATCTCACTAGAGATGGATAGAGAGATTTATTTGAAATTAATAAATCAGTTTGATTTAAAATTGTTGTGAAAAGCTTATTTGAAACAAATTAGTATTTAATAATATGAGTAAATAAATTGCGGTTTTTGCTATCTAAGTATTTGTATTTTTACACCATTTTTTTAACTTTCCGCTAAAAAAAATTTAAAATTTAAAAAAATTCGGAAAGTTATTGGTTTTGCTCGTTTTGCGAAAATCGAGTTTTTATCACTCATAACTTGTAAACTGCTCGACCGATCGAAACCAAACTTTGACATTCCATGACAATGCTCCAAACTTTGACATTGCTCCAAAATTTTCGGTCTGATCAATTTGTGTTTAAAAGTAAATCATATAATTCGAAAAACTGCGTCGAATGCTGCTAACCGCGTGAAAATCGGTTTATTCATTCAAAAGTAACTGCAGTTTGAAAATTTTAAGAATAGTGTTTTATTAAACTTCCACCAGACTTTTGAGCTCGAAGAACTCAAAAGCACAGAACAGCTAGCTCTTTGAGCTCAGAGAGCTCAAAAACGTCATAAGTGCAATTTTAAGCACTTAGGCATGGAATTAGCGGGAAGTTGCATTCATATAAAATATATTAATAAATATTTTTCAGCCCAAAAAAACTTGAATAAACATTTTTTCATTAGTGGTTAAATGTTTATTTTTTAAGTTAGCTAATAAACCATCACTTAAAAATTAATAAATCTATTTAAACCCAAATAAATCCCTCTATCAGTTGAGATTGTACAAACAAAAATTTATTTTCCCTTCCAACGCCACCACAGATATTTATCACCGTTATTTCGCGGGAATTCCGTCACGGTACATTGGTAAATTTCATGAATTTCAATACAATTACCAATGAAATTTTGTAATAATTGATTGCATCTATTTTACAATTTGGACCAGAACCTACTACGATAATTACACTTAAACGTATACAACCACTGTTTACGCAAACAGTCAGTAACTGTTACCTGATACGCAGCATTGATTACTATTTTCAACACCTTCCAACAAACCCACATTTAATGAGATTACTTCGTGCATATTTTTCACTGTCCCATTAATTTACAACTTTTTGTAAAAAAAAAAAAAACGGCAAGATAATAACTCCACTCTTTACTTCTCTATTCATAAATATCTCTATACTAAATAGCTCAATTCCTAAATAACACTATTTCTAAATATCTCTATTCTTAAATATCTCTATTTCTAAATAACTCTTTTCGTAAAAATCTCTATTCTTAAATAACTCTATTCGTAAATTAACTTTTATTCTAAATTTGTCTTTATTTCTAAATAACTCTATTTGTGAATATCTCTATTCTTACATAACTCTATTCGTAAAAATCTCTATTCTTGAATAACTCTATTCCTGAATGACTTAATTATAGAATATTTTTGAAGCTACATTTTAAAAAAACGAGTGAATTAATTATAATTAATTAATTAGGAAGTTTTGAAAAACTTAATTTTTATTGTCATGATGCTGAATAAATTCTTGAGCTAAGAAATTATTCTTGATCTAAGAAAATTTTCTTGAGTCAAAAATTTATTCTCTTGACTAAAGAAAATCATTTTCTTCAAAATGGAATTCTTGGTTAAAGAGTTTGGCTTTTGAGTCAAGTAAATTTTTTTATCAGTGTATGTTTATGAATTTCTTGTAATGAAGCTTAGAATTAGTACACATTTTCAATACGCCGTACGAATTAATCATTCTACATATACCTAGTAAAGTATCGCGCTTTGCTAAGTTAATAACAATTTTGATTTTTGCTAACAATGAAAATTAAGTTTTTCAAAGCTCCCTAATTGAATAATTATAAATAATTCACTCATTTTTTTTTAAATGCAGTTTCAAAAATGTTCTATAATTACATCATTCAGGAATAGAGTTATTCAAGAATAGAGATATTTACGAATAGAGTTATTTAAGAATAGAGATATTGACAAATAGAGTTATTTAGAAATAAAGAGAATTGAGAATAGACAAATTTAGAATAAAAGTTAATTTACGAATGGACTTATTTAAGAATAGAGATTTTTACGCACAGAGTTATTTAGAAATAGTTATTATTTAGGAATAGAGATATTTAAGAATAAAGTTATTTAAGAATAGAGATATTTAGAAATAGTGTTATTTAGGAATTGAACTATTTAGTATAGAGATATTTATTAATAGAGAAGTAAAGAGTAGAGTTATTATCTTGCCAAGAAAACAATAAATAAAATAATGTTGAAGTTACTTTTACTATATCCAAAGTACTTTTTTAAAAAAATATTATTTTTCGGAAGCGTAAACTACTACCGCAATTACTGACAACTGTGCAGCTATTCAAATACATTAAAAACACGTGGAGATAGTAATCTGCAATAAAAGGTTTTTCGTACAGTTGATCTATGAAGTAATCACTTTTCTTTATTATACATCGCAATTTATGTGTGCACCTACTACAATACACGGATTAAAAAAAATTACCTTCTTAAATTAAAAAATCCTGTATTCAGAAAATCTTTTTGAAGAAATTTTTTGCATTAAATCAAGACAAAAAGTTTTTAGCCAATTAAAATTTTCTAACTAAAAAATTTTTCAATTTAATTGAAGACAATTAAAATCTTCAAAATGATTTTCTCAGTCTAAGAACTTTTCTCTTCATATGCAATCAATTTAATTTCATTACTAGTATACATATACAATATTTGAATGTAATATCCATATAATTAAGAAGGGTTTACATTTTTCCTCTCTCTCGCCCTCTATTGGACAAACGAAAGTATCTCTGTCATACTTGTACAACAAATGGAATCTTAAAACGCATTTTATGCATAAATAAATGAAAATTTTCCAAAAAAGCGCTTCGCTCTTCGATAGATAATTAAATTATCTATCGGAGAGCGAAGCGTTTTTTTTCGAAATTTTATCACATACATGAGAAAAACACGTTTGAAAATCAACTATAAACCGCTCTTAAATAATGAAAAAATATATTCACATTATGCAGTGTCCCTGGGGCTGATTTCTTCAATGGTAATTTACCACAGGCTGTTGTCGTTCATTTGGGCAGCGGTAAATACCAACGATTCATCGTTACGTTGGTAGTAGTCGTGGCGTAGCCGGACGTCCCGTTCATCACGGAAGGAAAACGGATGCGTCTGTAGTGTACGCAGAGAACAACGGGGATCGCGGTATATATTGTTTAGGTACTCTATGCTACTGTAGAATGCTATTGCTAGCACTATTACTATTACTATTACTATGGAAACGATGAAACAACAACAAGAGCAAAAGCACAACCAAGAGCAAGAACTATTGCAGCAACAATAACACCAGTACAATTGTTAAAGCTCTCCCTCTATACTTACACGCTTATAGAAGATGTATTTGTGTAATAAGAACACACTATAATTAACACTGAATGCATTCAACCAACGAACCAATGGCTATTTCATGGAGTGCAGAGACCAAGGGATCTTGTATCAAGTTTTGACTTTGTTTAACAACTTCTCTCCATTTACTTAACGCCCCTTGATTGTTATTTTATTATTTCTATAACTATTATTGTTAATTCCAACTTTATTATTATTCATACTCTGTTTTTAATTATCGAGCCTTTACTTGACTTTTTAACATTTAATTACGGTCGTAGATTTTAAGTTAAATTAACTTTTTTGTTTAAACTTACTCTTACTTTGACTGCTAGTGGAATGTTTTTGTCAGACAATCGCGTGGGTGAGGCCGGGCTTCTGTACTCTGTCCAGTTTCTCATTTGCGCGAACGTTTTTCCCTGCGGCGCTTCGAGAATGAAAGTTTTATTGAACCCATCCGCTATATAGTATGTAGATGCTGTCCTGAAATTAAATTTGCTCCTTCTCATTCCTTACAAATATCAATTATTCTTTATTATCATTATTGATATTGTTTTTTATTGATATAATAATTATTTATTTATTAAAAAAAAAAGTTTATTTGATTTGAATTTATAAATTCTGAACATATTTCTTGAATTTTTATTGAAATAATTGTAAATTTATCCAATTTAGTCTAAGGAAATTTTTTTCTAACGTAAATTAATATTTTAATAAATTAAGTATTTTTTCTTACTGCCTTTAGAACAGTTAAATGTTAAATTAAATCATTTATTTTTGGATATTTGAACAGCTTTAATTTTTCTTTAAAATTTTATCAAATTAAATTTTTGTTTATTAAGATTCTAATGGATTAAAAATGATATTAAAAGAAAACACTAATAATTAAAATGATACCATAATATTAAGAAACGTAAGAAAAGTATGATGGGGTGTTTTGTTAAAGCTTCGGTGGATTTTAGCTTCCAGTATAACCATGAAATATTTTTTCTTTCCAAATCTCTGTACCGTATACAGTATTTCTATGTTTACTATACTGTATACAATATATATATATATATATATATATATATATATATATATATATATATATATAGTGTGTGTATGTGTATGTACACAAAATGATACAAGTATACTCCCTTTTCCTTCCGTGATTAACGCCCGACCGCGTGCTGTCGTCGCGAGTGAATCCCGTGCTTTTCCGGAAATGAAGTACGTCCGCGCGCGCACCCTCTTTTTGTTTTCTTTTTATGAACGCCGTCGCGGGTACACACAAGAACGCTATTCTGAGCTGTCACGAGGAGAGAGTCTCTCTAATATCGCACCTGAGCATTCAAGGGTGTTGAGAGCTTTTACAATACGCGCTAGTACCTCTTTTGGCTTTACCGAGTCTCTTATTTTTGTTTCTCTCTTTATGAACAACTCTTGTGCTTTTTTACTAATAAGTATGAGTAGATATAATACTACTGTATATGAATATAAAAATGTTAATTTTTATTAATTCAATTAAATCAATGCAACTCAAATATTTAATGTGATATTAAATCATGATCTTTTTAGTTTTTTCAATGATATTTTATCGAGTAAAATTATATTTAAATTGAATTTTAATAGATTGAATTTACTCATCGATCGTCGAGGAAAATAATTTAGTTATTTCAAAATTTTTCGAAGCATGAAAATTTAAAGTACATAATAATTCAATTTAAAAGCTGTCGAGTTTAATTTATGATGTAAATTTATTTTATTTTATTTTGAAAAATTATCAAAACAAACAAGGCGCATGGCCTATAGAGAACTCGGACTAACTTACCGGCCAGGCGTGGGTTCGAATCCCAAGCTGGTCTTAGAAACCAACTTGGTTGATATTCGGCCCTTGCCGCGTAGGTTAAGATTTACACAACCCAAAAAGACCCAACGTACCACTCCCAACAGTTAAAAGTCGGCGATATGACCACAGCAGTTAAAACCGACTCTAAATAATAATAAATAAAAAAAAAAAAAAAAAAAAACATATTTTCTCTGCAATACTTAATTAAAAAAGAAAAAAAAACAATTAAATTAAACTTTTTTTGGAATATGTAATTTATATTAAAAAAAAAAAATAATTGGTTGGTAAAATGATAACTAACAAAAATTATGAAGCTGTATATTTTAAATTCAACTCAAAAATTTTTTAAATTTTAAAAATAATTAAAGTAAAAATAATTCCAAATTAAAAATTTTATTGTTATGATTTTTTCATACCTTAATTTAGAGGCAAGATTTAAAACCACACACGGAAAAAAGTAAACTGTAATAAATAACAGTCGATATATAATAAGTAATGATCAACTGCTAAAAATTACCATTTCAAACAGTAAAATCGTGATTTTACTATTCACTATATAATATTTACCATTTAAACGTTACAATTTACTCTTTACATGGAAGAAAATACTATTTCAAATAGTAATATTCGCTATGTAAATGTCTACAATGTTAAAGTATAATAATTAAGAATTCAGACTTTGATATTTAACATTTCGTACCTAAAAAATGATCTTATGATATGTAAAAAGTATAAAATAAAGTTAGTAAATTTCTATTACAAGCAACGTCAATATTTACAAAGTAAAATGGTAAATTTTAAATGCAACGCTAAAAATCAAACTGTAATTATTGACTTGCTTGGACTGGTAAAATGTATATTTTAAAAGTATAATTTTTACTGTTTGAAATGTTAAATTCTCCCAGAGTGAGACCCCCTTCTCTTTCATCTGAGTTCCCCTTCTCCTCATAATATGGACTATATATTGAAATGGCAATTTTTACTGTTTAAAACTGTAATTTTTAAAGATGAAAGAGTCGTTATTTACTATAGTGACAGCTACTAATCACTTATTTTGGATATTAAATTATAAATTGTGGCTTTTATACTTACTACATTAAGTTCTGTAATATTTATATTTTTGCCGGAATCTTTAATATTTAAAATTAACCGGAATCCGAGTGAATATTACAGTTTAATTTTTTCCGTGCACAAATAACTTTTATTTCGAAGTCAATTTTATTTACAATAAGCTTTAAAAGATTTCATGTTTGTTTTTGATCTTATTTACTCAATAATGATAATAATAATACAATAATCATAATAATAATTATTATTTAAAAAGTCATGTCTATTTATTTTAGTGGAACATTTAGCCTCTCATCTTCAGTGTGCTCATAATAATTTTTTGCCTTCTTACTCCCGGAACTGCTCAGGAGTTTTCTTAGTGACGTCTTCTTTGCTGGCAGCATAATACCGCAATTAATGAGCAGCCGTCTTGAAGGCTCTTTGAAAAAAAATTCTCTTTTAATTTAACCATAACAGTGTCCTCTAAATTACTTTTATATAAAACTCTAATATCCTCACATAGTTATCTATACATTATTCCAACATTATACTGAGACACTGCAAAATGTCCCGATTTTATGTATTATATATACTTCGATCAATGCTCAGGTTTTGAGGCTCGTAGCTGATTTTCCCCTCCTCGTGTCGTCTTGTGACGTCACGGGGGCTACACATTAATTTAGCTAGTGCCGGTAACGGAAATTTCGGGTGGTAGTTCGCCAGGCTGATAAAATCGGGACATTTTGCAGTATTTCAATCCTCCCTGCCAAGCCAAGACTACCCCGTCAATTTTTGAACCGAGCTAGCTCTTTGAATGAATTGGTGAGTCGTCACCGGGTATAGTAATAATAGGATGATAGAAATTAGTGGTGAGTGATCACCTATAAAGGATTGGTGATTAGTCACCTGTAGATGAAAGATTTGGTGAGTAATCACCTGATAGTGGTAAAATTGGATGATTTTGATGAATGGGTTGGTGAGTAGTCACCTGAGGAATGGATGTGTGAATGTGTGAATGGACTGCTGAGTCGTCACCTGAAAAGAAATTTTAAAATAATTTAAAATTGTTAGCTGTAAAGTTGGTGAGTGATCACCTGTAAATAAATAATTAATTTAGTAGAACGTTTCCTTGAGCTAATGGTCGAAACTCCGGTCTAGACTTCGATCTATTTGCTGGGCTGAATATAAAAAATAAAATTTTAATTTTTAATTAATTGTTGTTTGTTTTTTTTTTTTTTTTTTTTTTTTTTTTTGATTGGTCTGCAGCTGTAATTAAAACAAATTAAACTGGCAGATATAATTTTAGATGATATGAATGATTTAGTAAATATTATAGTTTTTATGATGTAATAGTATGATAGATGTTTAGTATAAATTTTATAGTAGTAATAGTTGTATAATGGAAAAGTAATAGTACTAGTATAGCAATACAGTGTTATAGTCATATATATCAGATATTTTAATTAATGATATGAACGATTGAATAGGGGTTTATCTTTACAGAGAACGCTGGTATGTCTCTTGGAAGTCTTCGATGTCCTCTCCAATGTGTTTTATCTCAACCCCGTTCTTGTATCCAGGCCAACGTCGGTTACTAGCCTGGCATTCTGGATCAAAAAGTTGAATTGGTACTCCACATCTTTGGTAGTGTCCTTAGAAGTTGTCCTTTTTCTCGTTTTCAGGTGGACGAAAACAAAATTCAGCGTGTTTCCAAGCTTGGTTGAATGTATACTCTCGAGTACGTGAGACATCGTATATTGGTGTTGTTCATGTCTGACAATGCGGTAACGAATTTAAAATTGTTACCATGGCTGGATTAGTTACAGGCTCGTCTCGTAAACCTTGTCGAGATGAAATTTTCGACTGAGAGAATTTAATTTTTTCCAAAGTTGATTTTTGCGCTAACTGACGATTTTTAGTTCCAATTTTGTAAATAGTAGTGTCTTGTTTTCCCTTGAAAATCAATGGAAGTGAATCGGCTTCTGGTTGGACAGGCTCCGTGCATTTATCTGGATATTTTTCCAGTTTATGCATTTTGGGTTCGATTGAGTTAAGTCGTTGTTTGACGGCAACGACATCTCGTTCTACTTCACGTACAGAACTTGCCAGGTTGGTAAGTTGGCAATTCTTTAATGAGGAATGGCTTTATACAAGTCTTTTTATGCCATTCTAGAGTCCTTGGATGTCCTGCGTATTCTTCTGGATTTGGATATGGACTTCCTTCATTGCTTTACAGATATCTTCAACCCATTCAGGTCGTTTATAAGTGAACCTGAAGTTTGGTTGAGGTAATGAAGTCAACTGGCTTCTGTCATGCGGCATGAGCTTTTTAAGTTTGGCTGCCACATTGTTATCTGATGGATCTGATACAGCTGCTATAGGCGTTGGAGCTGTAGAAGTTATGCCAGGCTGTACCATTGTTGGTCTAGGAATTCTGCCAATGTTGAGCTGGGTGATGGATGTTGAAGCTTCTTCGGCGTTGATCGTTGACGTTGTAGGGGTCAGTATTAATGCTTTAGATGGTAATAAGGATGACTGTTTCTTAGAATTACAAGTGATTATGGGATTAGAAGATAAAGTTTCTGATTTAACGCTTGTTATCGACGACAACTTCGAAGTACTCTCAGTTCTAGTCTGAAATGATGGTTGTCGTTTATTTTGACTTGATATTTTAGTGTTGTTTGAGTCATGTGTGCTGAGACTGTGTATGAGCATAAGGTCATTAGGTTCATTACCGGATTTGATTTTTAATTTGGGTGTTGAACTAAGCATTTCTGACTCAGAGTCTGACTCATAGTCCATATACTCGTAATCTAAGTTATTTTGGTTAATATCAGGGGTTTCTGAACTATTTTCTGAAGTATTTGGTTCGCAGTTGTTAGAAACTGACCTAACTGGGGCACTAGTTAAAGAAATAGGTGCCGTAAGGGTTTGTATCGCGGATATTTGAATCTTAGTTGGTGTATTGGAGATCACCGGAGTAACTACTTGGTTTTCGGGATCCGGGTTTTTCGTAAAGGGTCGTAAACCGGCTCTTTTTCGTATCTCGTCTGTGGTTCGTGAACAACAGACTGCAGCAATATGTCCACTGCGTCCACAACGGTCGCAGTCAGTCTGTGAAGGTACTTGGTTAAGTTTCTTTTGTAAATTTTCGAACATGTCCTGCATCGCGGCTTGGAAATTAGTTATTGCGGATACAAGTACGTCCGAGTGGTCATTTTTTGGAATTTCGTTACGTGAGTTAACTGGGTTTGAACTCGACAATGCAAAAAGCGTGGTCTTTTGTTCTTTTTCCGATTTCATCTTCATCTTATTGGAATTCTTTAATTTCGATTTGGTGACAGCGTTTAATTTTATTCGAGTTTTCGAATTATCATCAGAATCCGTGTTAGATTTCGCTTCTTCGTTATTACGCGAACGTTGACATGAATTTACTACTGGTTGCCAAGCACTAACGCGTTTATATAATATCGAGTACGTATCAATGTGTTCTTCACCGAATTTGAGTAGAAATTTTGAATTTAATTTTTGAATAATTCGAATTTGTCGGTATTCAGGTAAGGGCTCGTCTAATTGAGCAAACGCGCATTACATTCGGTTAATAAACGCGACTCCGAGTTCGTCATCGGCTTGTCGATAAGAATAAATTTCTTGTAGTAAAGTTTCATCCGATTGGTGGGTTTGCCATACTTTAAAGTGAGTTTTGAAAAGAGACCAGTTAACAAATAAATGTTCATTTTGATAATACCAATCTAAAATGTTACCTGTTAGTGTTGAAGCCATAACCGGCCTAAAATTTTCTAAAGGTATATCATTACTGACCATTCGCTGTTCCAAAGTTTTAATGAATTTTTTGGCATTTAATTTTACAGATGAATCACTCCGGGGAAAAAATACATTCCATGATTTTGCAGTCCGGCAAATATCATTAGTCCGTAAGGGTGCAACTGTACTCTGGTACATGTAAGCGCTTGGGACTATGCCTGGAGTAGTATATGTGTATTGCTGTGTCTGTGACGCAGGAACATGAAAAGAGGCGATCGGTGCTGTATAAGTATGCGTCACGTGAGGTACGGTAGTGTGTGGCTGTGCGTGTGTACCTGGAACATGGTATGGCGTCGGTGGTGCTGTGTAAGTCTGTGTTACGTGCGGTAACGTAGTATGAGACTGTACATGTGTAGCTGGTACATGTTGAGGCACCGGTGGTACGAGTGGTGGGGCAAGCGGTGGAAGCGCGTACGGTAAACGCGCAGTCCCACTAAACGTTGGGGCTGATGCTGTAGAGTAGGGAAGCATGTCCGAATGGAAAAAATCAGGTGCGGGCGGCACGGAGTGATTTCCCGCTGAAAAATTTGAACTCGGGAATAATTCCCGAGGCTGAAACGCATATGTGCTGTTGATGTGATTATTATTATTTATCGTGTTAGTCATCGTTCGAGCTAAGGTACTGGCAAAGGGTGACGTCAATTGCTGACAAGCTGTTTTCCAGGTTTCTGCTTCGGCTCTTAATTGTCTAATTATTACCTCGACGAGTTGAGTCGCACTGTTTGTATCTTTGGGGTCAGGTACTCTACTTGCGTTATTGTCAGTCTTATTTGTAGGGTCAGTGCTATTATTGACAGTACTATTGTGTATGTCACCTTGCGGATTGTCTAGTCCAAGTAAATCTTCTTGTAATTGTAAATATAGACTTGAATTTGAATTTTGAATTGGATTAAAATTTAATAAATTTTGATTTTGTAAATTCGCATTGTTACTAATCGGTACCGAGAACTGATTTACTGGGGTGTGAGAAAACATTATGAATAGTTGTAATGTTAATTAAATTTTATTTTAACTATTATTTAATCTTCTGTTTAGATTATTTTACAGTGACACGCCTGTCAGGAATTTTAATCCCAGATTTTCTCGAGAAATAATTTTTCGGTGACGCGTACGAAAGGAAGTAGATAATCCCAGATATAGTAAATATTCGATTTGATTTTAATAATTTAATAACTGAATCTTAGTATTTAATAACGATTTAATAATTAGAATGAACGATTAATATTATTTTGAAATTCAAACTGCAAAGTTAAACAAAATAAATTATTTTGACTACGGTATTTGATTTTAATAAAACGGTTATAGCTATTTTACACTAAATTTTTATTATAAATAATAAAGTTAAATAAGAGATTTAGTTTCGGCTCAACTAATATAGACAAAAGGTATTTTGTAGAGAAATAAAACTAAAGGAATTTATTTTATTTTCGAGAGTTTCAGAACGTAGTATAAGACAACCGATTCTTTGGACATACGCGTGATGTGACCTTGCGTTGTGTTTTACTTTAGTTTGGGTATGCAGCGTATTTTTGACTTAACAGGCGAGACCATCTTTTTCTCGCTTTGCTCTCACGGAGTTCAACGGAACTATCTCTGTCGCACTCCCAACAGCAGAGCAATTGCAGTTTTAATTGGTTTCACGAAACGAATGAAATTTTTGAAAAAAACGCTTTGTGGTAAAATAGTTTATTAAATTATCTATTATCTCTAAAAACGTTTTTTCAAAATTTCCATTCGTTTCGCTAAGCCGATTGAAACTGCAATCACTGGTCTCGGCTGTTAAGACCCGGCACACACAAAGTATACTAGACAATAGGTTTGGAAATAAATTTTAGAATTTTTATAATTTTTATAACAAAAATTTCACTAGTTAAATAAATTTTGTAGTTTTTATAATAAGAATTTTGCTATTTAGATAAATTTTATAAATTTTCTGTAAAGTATTAAATGTTCGATAATTTTTTAGTTTTAAAGAAAATTAATTTATGACTTCTTTAATCTTTACAGGGAATAGACGACATTCATTTGAGGGCAGCGTCCCTGTTCGAGCGCCATTGAAACACTAAATTTTTGCTTAATTTAAAAATTTAATTATTTAGACCATTAACCCTTTAGAGTCAGAGGATCTTGAAACGTCTACGCGTGAGAGTAGTGGGGAGAGCACAAATCCGTAGTAAGACCCAAGAGTGGGGTTTCAAGGTCAGACTCTAAAGGGTTAAACCTCGCGGATAAGAAATAATCGCCTAAACTTCTAAAAATTGGGATTCGCTGCTCTGGGATATTCCGCTCTCGTGAACCAATGAGTGTCTTTGTCTTTAGAAGATTTTATTAGTTCTAGACAGAAGTTCTCACGCGTGCCAGTTAACTTTCTTTAATTACTTACAAATTTTAACTGCAAAGATGACCCTTCGTCCTTGATTGACCCTTTGGCAGGTTGCAGGTAGTCGTGGTAAAGAGGTGCTGGTGTTTTCAACAATAAATGATGATTGGCGACAAGGATTATAACAAACTTAACTTTATTTCACCAAATCGACACTTTAAATATAAACTTGTAGTATTTCGGTAACGCAATTCAACGAAATACTTGTAAAAATAGGACACTTATACTTAGGATTATAACTAATTAAATATTAATGAATAAACGTGGTGAATAATCACCTAATGCAAAAATAATAAAATCTTCTAAAGACAAAGACACTCATTGGTTCACGGGAGCGGAATATCCCAGAGCAGCGAATCCCAATTTTTAGAAGTTTAGGCGATTATTTCTTATCCGCGAAGTTTAATGGTCTAAATAATTAAATTTTTAAATTAAGCAAAAATTTAGTGTTTCAATACTTACCATCATCATCAAAATGAAAAATTTTTTGATTGAATAAAATAAAACAATAAATTGCAATTTTATTGACAAATAAATCACTATAAATTTTTTTCAACAGTTGTTAGAAACAATTTTATAACCCGAAAGATAAATTTCATGTGCAAAATCCATATTGTCTTTATTTATAGTACCATTGAAGTTGCTCCAATAAAATATACAATCAAGTTAGTTATTTAGTGAGCGCGAGCAATATTTTAAAAAACTTCAAAGAAACTTTGTAAATGGATTTTTTTTGCCCACACCTACACACACACACACCGCAACTTTGGAAGATACAATCAACAGTGTCCGAGCGCGAAAAAAGACCGAGTAGTCCATACTTGGAAATTGCGTTCTTCTCTTCACCTATCTTCAATCCTTCATCGCCTATATTTACAAAATATACACACAGGCAATATGGCAATTTATTTATTGCATATTTTTAACAATGCCTCGGCGATAACACGCTTTGTTGGCCAACTAGCAATTTTATATCGGCAATGGACATACGCACCATGCGAAACGGGGTGAGTTGTACACCTACACTACACACAACACTTCCAGAATATAAAGGACATACAAGGGGATGATGTTAGCCCCAGCGGCGCCAGAATCCGCATCACAGACAGCGTCGCAGCTAATCCCGCGTCAGTTTCATCATCCCTCGGGCAATTTACCACCCCTTAACTCCTTCTCCTTCTCTTCTTCCACTGGTCTACCTATAATATCTGCTACAGCTGCTCACAAAGAAATTTTCTTTAAAATATGATAATAATATTTCATTGATAACAATATGTCCAATAATAATTCTATTCCATGTGTCTGGTAAGCTGCATTAGAATTTCTTTTTATTTTACGCGAAAGTCCGGTAAATTTCACTCACATAAACTTCAAAAAGTATTCCGTTACTAATAATTGGTCAAGCAGCACCTTAGCGTCCTACAACTATAATACAGTCCGGTAATTTTTATTATGAATTTAACAGTAAATTTAAAATAAAATTTCTTTCTGTATATAATGCTATTGCTGTATAGTAATACTAAGCCAACATTATCTTCTTCTTGCCAATTCATTGTTTATGAGCAAGCCGCTTTCATCTCGACGATAAACTAAACGTAAGAGGTGTCTTTTGCGGGCCGCCCTCCAGTCAGAGTTTCTCAAAAGTCCGCGTTAAGTATGGCGTTCACTGTTCGGTAGTGAAGTACAAGAAGCATCACTACGGTATGAGGTATGAGGTACGAGGTATAAGGTATAAGCTAAGCACTTTCTCTCAAGGGGCCGAAAAGCTCAACACGAGAACCTTGCAGGCTCTTATGTACTTCTACTTGGACATAAAAGAAAATAAAAAAAACTAAAAGGGTAGAGAGATAAGAAGAAAGAGGAAGGACAAGGGCAAGGGTGAAGGGTGAAGGGTGTATATAAGGAATATAAGCAAGGGAGGAAAGTCAACGCGTAGCGCGTCGGACTTTTATCGAGCTGCGAAAAAAACGATAAAACTTTCCGACCGGGCGAACTTGTTCTTCTTAGTATTCTTCTTAACGCAAACCCAGACTGTGACGTTTTATTTTTTATTTTATTTATTTTTTCAGTTTCAGTTTTGTTTTCGTTTCTGTTTTAGTTTTAGTTCCCTTTTTTTATTTATTTATGGATTTCTCCCAGTGGAGGACTCTAGACGAACCAAAAGAGGAAGACTGTCGATGTCTTTTGTACAGAGACACTTTCTTTAACAACTTGTCAATTTTTATTTTATTCATGTACACTAGTATGTCAGTTTTCCTATATAAAAGACAGATACTTTGTATGTACGGACAATGTCGAGGGGAACATTTATAAAAGTTTTGTATTGAAAACAAAAATATGGACAAAGTTTGCTTTGCGAACGGGGTAGCATAGCGTTTTTTTTCCATCGTTGTATTTGTATACATTGAAAAAAAAAATTACCTTATCCGCAAAAATTTTGCTTTTAATTCTAAAAATTTGTTGATATTTTTTTTTAGTTAAAAAAATTTTAATTTTGGCTCAAGCATAAAAAGTCATTCATTGAAGATTGAAAATTTTGAGTCAAATATCAGACTTACTAAATTTTTATGAGATTTTTTTATAACTACTAATTTTAATGTAGTTTCACTAATTTAATTTTAGAGAGTGCAACACCAACTTAAATAAAATTTTCTTTGGTCAAAGATTAATTTTCCTTTTACGATAGTTTTGATTTTAACAATACACCAGATTGTGAATAATGTGAGTTCAGCATATCACGGTTACGGTTACGGTAACAGTAACAGTGGGTATGTAGGTTACGGCGAGGGTGAAAAAAATGCCGGGCATTGAATTTGTGATTTGAAATTTAAGCAAGAGTGTGGCTTAGAATGGCATGAAGATCCTAGGATGGAGTGTGATGGCAGTTGGGGTTAAAGGAGAGAATAAATTCTGGCATGCTTTTCCTTGAGCCCTGCGAGGATATGAAAATACATATACCGGATAGTCCGTACTATATATAGTATATAGTATATATTCCATAGTATATAGAGAGAATTTAGTTGTGAGTCCGTCCTCTCTATGTATATGTATTATATGTACGATAGTATGGCTTGCGAAAATGACGATGGGTCCAAAGACGCTAAGAGAAGTTCTGAGGGAAGTAAAGGGACGGTGAAGTTGAGTCCAAACTGTGGGATTGGATATGGAGGAAAGCTCTGCAGAATTAATCTCTCTTTCACTCTCTGTCTCGCGTCAACGACAGCTCGAATCAATTTCAACTGTCGTCGAGTAGTATCCCGAATGGCAAAGTGTACTGTACATACATATCCATGTATAGAGCGGTGTCATTCTTTTCGAGATTCACTGAATTTTGAATTTTATTATGTGAGATCTGACATGATGTATAACCTCTCGTGAGACACTAGTTTTTATTATTCATTTCACCTTATGCAAATTTTATCTTTTTATATAGTTTCTGCTTTTTTATCATTTTCAAACTTTACAGTAGTTTAACTTTACTACCGAGTTGTTCGCCGAATTTTTTTAACCATTTATAACATTTTTTCTATTCTAATGTTAATTATTTTCTTTTGCTCCGAGAGATATTGCTTTTAATTTTTAATTATACTGACAATTATACACACACTTTTTGTAATACTCTGCATTCATTAACACTCCGGCGGGTATTTGGGTCGATAGTTAATTGAATATATGCCTCAGTAGTCAGGTAAACAACCATTGATATTAATTATTTATTTATTTATTTATTGTTAATTAATCAACGTAATTACAGCACATTATGTTTACTGATTTTACGTCATGCGAAAATTAATGCGGGTTAATTATCATATTTTTATACACGCATCAAGAAATTTTACATTGTTCCTTGTCAGAGTTTGACGTATCGACGGTTTAATTATTTCATGGCTGTATTAAGGGGAAATATTCCACCGTTCGTGTTTCCTAAAAAATTTTATTTCGGTAAAAAAAATTCACTGGGGATGGGAATTGTTGTTTGTTTGGAGTATTTCTATTTTTTTTGTGGGATCAAGCGAGTTTTTTATTTTTTGAAAAGATGATTTTTACATATATTTGTTTTAGTTCCAACGAGCGTAACTCAACTGAAATTAAAACCTGCGAATATTTCAATGCGGCTTTTAATATTTTTGATTGAAATTTTTTTTTAAAAGACAGAAAATTTGTGGGAGATTATATGATTTCGGTCTTTGGGTAAAAATTAGTTTTTTTTTTTTTTAAGTTTTAAATTATTTGAAGCTATGCATATTTTGTTTTGTTTTGGATTAAAAAAAAATTTAATCAAAAGTACAATGATAGTTAACGTTTTTTTAATATCAAAGTGGTGAATTCTTAAAAAAATTTTACATTTTTATTTTGATGTAAATTTCACACTTAAAATAAAGATACTGTTACTAAGAAAATTTTCCTGTCTAAAAAATTGATCGAATTGTTAAAAATATTTTTTATTTAATTTAAATAGTTATTCGTAGATGTTGACCTATTGTAATAAAGGGAATTATTAATATTCTTTTAACGGAAAGTCGAATAATTAAATGGTTCATATTAATACATTTTTTAGTCACGAAACCTTTGTTTAGAGATTATTAATTTTTTTCTCAGTATGTTATATTACAAAGTGCACGGAAAAAAAAATTTCGTTCTGGTAACCTAACTGTAGAGTTACCACAACTATACACAGTTTACTATTCGTTGTAGAGTTACAGTAACATAATGTTATTTAGTTCTGATAACTCAATATTGTTGAGCTCTCAGAGCTCTACGGGATTGTTCTCAGAGCCAAACGGTATAGTTGGGAGCGCCCTACGTTGCGCAGTAGTGGAGTGCGCTGACATATTTCATAACCTTCTAAAATGACAAACAGAATTATTTTGTTACTCATGCATATTATTAAAAATATATGAGGACAATTAAGTTTTCAGTTTATTTATTTAAGGAAATAGGTTTTTTTTTTGTCAAATTGAATTTCGTTAGAACAGTTTTGTATTTGTGTAAAATGTTTTCCATATTTTCAAATGCAATGTTCGTTTATTTGAACTACTGTTTTTGTTTTTGTTTTTTTTTTCGGTACAGTCGACGCTCTCTGTATTGGACCTCTCTGTATTTGACCGCTCTCTGTATTTGACCACATTCTTCCTCTGTATTTGACGATTTTACACAGCTCTTATGGATAAGGACGAGTCAAATACAGAGAATGGTCCTGTACGGGCGAGTCAAATACAGAGAACGTTGACTGTACACGAAAAAAAAAATTTCGTTCTGGTAACGTAACTGTAGAGTTACCACAACTATACACAGTTTACTGTTCGTTGTAGAGTTACAGTAACAAAATGTTATTTAGTTCTGATAACTCAATATTGTTGAGCTCTCAGAGCTCTACGGGATTGTTCTCAGAGCCAAACGGTATAGTTGGGAGCGCTCTACGTTGCGCAGTTATGGAATGCGCTGACATATTTCATAACCTTCTAAAATGACAAACAGAATTATTTTGTTACTCATCCATATTTTTAAAAATATATGAGGACAATTAAGTTCCTAATTTATTTATATAAGGAAATAGGTTTTTTTTTTTTGTCAAATTGAATTTCGTTAGAACAGTTTTGTATTTATGCTTTTTCAAGGTTCATTTGCAGTGACTTAATTTAATTTATTAGTTGAATATATTGTGATAAGTGATAAGTTATCGGAATACATTAAAAAGACCCCATTTAACGCAAAATAAAATTTGTTTCCGTTTATTTATCTTTTCTTGTGCATATACGGTAGTGATTTTATGTCCAATATTTATTGATATAATTAAGAAAACAAGATAATTTTGTGACGACCATATTTATATTTTACAAATAATTTTTATTTGTAATATAAGTTCTATTATTATTTTATTTCTATTATAATACTATTCTTATTTGTCATATACAATTCTTGTTGGCAACATAAATTCATTCTACCGCATGTATTTATTAAATTATCAATGCTAAATCGTAAAAAAAAATTATTAAGCAGACTTCCAAGAATTTGTTATAGCCTCAGAACGATCCTGTAGAGTTGTGAGAGGTAAATAACGTTTAGCTCTCAGTAACAGAGCTCAAAGATGTAGAGTTGCAGGAGCCAAACGGTATTGTTACTATAAGAATACGTTAACCTACACGGAAAAAAACAATAACCAACTGCACATACTCGTATAGTATACTCCGTGATATCTATAGTAAAAAAAATGTCAAACTATAGTCAATATCCTTCAAAGTATACTAAATTATTTTTGGACTGTACTCAGTGAAGTCTCCGATTTAATCGATTAATTTTTCTGGTTATATCACGTAAAATTTCACGGGATATAATCTGAAAAATTATTTCATGTAAATTAAACTATACTCGGTCGAAATTTGGATTATGCCCACGGTGATCCCGCCAATTTTGTTTCTAGCGCCTGCGCACTTAGCATTATCATATCTATTATCTATTTTAAATATTAAGTTAGTCAAATATTGTTTTAAATAATTATTACATACATTAAAAACATTTAAGGAGCATTAAAGCACAATTTTTCTGATAATTTGGGGTTAAAAATTTTTTTTTCTTTTCTTAGACTCTTCGAACTTAAAAATGTTAGGCTAAGAAAAAAATATTTTTACATATTAAAATATATAAATAGTCACACACTCATATAATTCACTGATTATATTTTAATTAGTGTCCAATATGTTGATTGACTATAACTCACAAATTATAAACAACACTTTACGCGCAGGCGCTAGAAAAAAAAAATGGCGGAGTCACCGTGGGCATAATCCAAATTTCAACCGAGTATAATTTAATTTACACGAAATAATTTTTCAGATTATATCCCGTGAAGTTTTACGCGATATAACCAGAAAAATTAATCAATTAAATCGGAGACTTCACTGAGTACAGTCCAAAAATAATTTAGTATACTTTGAAGGATATTGACTATAGTCTGAAATTTTTTCTCACTATAGATACCACGGAGTATACTATACGAGTATGTGCAGTTGATTATTGTTCTTTCCGGGTACTGGAACTTTTTACAACTAACTAACTATTATAGAGTTCCTATAGCAAATTTTTTTTCTCCGTGTATATTCTTTGTGATACACGATAGTTTTGAATTATATCATCAATATTTTATTAGTTTCGAGACAAATATTGTATCAAGGGTTTGTCAAAACTTAAAATAAACATCAAATAAATCGTGCAAGTTCTTGTTTAAAATACACAAGCTTCTATAATACTACACCAGTGAGTAAATATAAGTAAATAAATGTACTTTTTTTTATTTTACAACAATAATATCGAAAAGTTTATACAAAATATTTGAAACACAAAAAAAAATTGTTAAAACAAGAAGTATCAATTTTACGAGAGATCGTAACTTTGAGTATATTTTATGAACGATTAATTTCCAGTTTGGTTGTAAGAATGTTATCATTTCCCGTTTCCCGAAGCACATAAAATATGAAATTCACAATTTTATGTTATCTCATCATTTAAATCGTGTTTTATGATCATTAATGCACGTTCGATTAAAATGACTTTTACATTTTATATTTATATTCTATATAACGCATTGGATTTGAATATTCTATTGAAAATTTTCCACCAGAAATTATTTTTTTCATGTTTTCACCATTACACGCATAATAAAATGTAACGAATTACAATAATCGACGTATGGTTTTCTATTTTCCACAGCGGACGTATGAAATTCTCGTTAATTATATTCCGCGAGATGAATAATTAAAAAAAAAAGAATTACTTTTATTTTCCGACTTTTTGCTTTATAGTAATTAAACATTTTGAACTTCTGGATATAAAAATTAAAAATTTGAATGAAAATAATTTTGGGGTATTAATTAAATAAAAAAAAAAAAAGCAAACAATAAATTTTCAAAGCTTCTTAAAAACATTAGGAGGGGAGGTATGCGCGATTATGATACCCACGCATCCGGCTATCGCGAGGTACAGCGTGCAATGCTAGTTTAGTTGTAGCACCAGTATTTAGCATCAGAGTAGCAGCGTGCCAGCGCGCATCACCACACTCTACTCCTCCGTGTTGCCGTTGTATCACCAGGGGGGACCGCGCGTCCTCCATAGCTCTCAGTCTGCCGCGAAACGTCGTGGCGTGTTCAGTGGAGACCCTGTGTCGGTCTTACATCCAAAGCTTACATCTCGTGCGCGCTACATCAGCTGTCAAACAGTACATACGTTTTTCTATCATTCCCTTCTATTACAATCAATTATTATTATTCATAAGTATCCCTCAATTTTCATTAAAATCTCTTACAAAAAAAAAAAAATATTTACATAAATAAAAAAATTCTGTGACAAAGTTTTCGGCAAGTGAATTTATAAATTTATACAAAGTGATTAATTACTTTTGGACTTTTCCAAAATCTTCGGTAAGTCCACGAAAATTCATATTTATTAATTTTCATTTTTTCATGTAATTATTTATCGAGAAATTAATTTTTAAAAACGGAGCAAGAATTAAACTTTTATTTTTAACTTTTTTTTTATTAATAAAAGAATTTTCCGCGAAAATTAATTAAGAAAAATTGTTAATTCAAATTATAAAGCGAAAAGTGAAAAAAGCGGGCGCTTAATAGAGTTTGTTTGATCCCTACATGGTACTAGTAGTATGAACGCGTATGAACGTATGAAATTAAAACTGGTGTCCGTAGTGCGTCTGGCAGGCGTGATGCGGTCCTCAGAAGCATTACGGCACGATGAAGAAACGTGGCAGCTCGTAGCCCGTTTGCTGTGTGGTACTGTGCTTCATTGGAAGACTATATAGTAGTATAGTGGCGCAAAGTAAAGTAAATAAAAGAACATAGTAGCAATACTGATGAGATGAGTGATGTTATATACGTACGGCAGAAAGAGTACTTTACTCTTTGCTTGTTACTTATATTACTTATTATTCATTATACATTAGTATTTTCTCTTCACTTGCAAAATTGGTAGTAGTAGTAGTAGTAGTAATAATAATAAGGATTCTTACACTCACGCGGGAGCTGATGTGATGCGATTTGTGCGAGTAAAGTCAATTGATGTAATGCAATTAATCGTGGAGACCTAGGCTCTTCTTGTTTCTCCTGAATCGCGTGGTTGTATGACTTGTGAGAGAGTTATTCTATTTCCTCTAGTCGTTAGACCTACTTACTCACTTGTGTTGTAGTAGAGCACTGACATTTCAAATATTTACCGGCTGCACTTTGTATTAAACAACCACTGATTTTATTTATATTGTCAGGTTGTACCTTGGGGTCGATCGTGCATCGATCCAGGAATCCTAACATTTAAAATGTTTTTTTTTTATTTCATGGTTATTTAAGATGAGCGGCTGTTAATAATGCATCTCGTAACACCCACGTGACGCCGCGAGGACGATGAACTTTATTAATGCCATCATAATTTATCTTGATAAATGTGAAATTGATTTAATTATTACTATTTTCGTTTTGTCGTTCTTTATTTTATTGTTGAAATTCTATCGTTTTTACTCGAGGAACTAGAGATTTATTTTTGTTCTTTGATGTGAATTTTTGCTGATTTGAATATACATTTATGTACATATCTATAGAATCATGTGTTAAATATTTTATATATGGTCTAGGCGACATGTCAATCTGGTATTTTTTATCTTTATATTTTTTTGACATTAAAAATATTTTGTTAATTTAAAGTTATAACAATAATAATAATAATAATAATAATAATAATAATAATAATAATAATAATAATGTTGTAATGTTTAAAACTTATAATAGAATTCAAAATGCGATACTTAATACATTTTTTAGAAATTTATTATTTTACCAACTTGATCTTGACATTGAATTTTATTTACGCAATATTTACGTCGATATTTAAGTTTTATTTTTTTAATCATATCATTTTATAGTTTTAATAACTTCAAAATATATTAAAATTATTCATATAGCTCTTCAAAAAAGTTAATATTCAAATTCTCAAAATTCTATTTACATATTCTGATAATTTTATTGACTAGTATCGAATAATAATCGAATAACCCACCATTAATTGTTTCATCAATACAATGTCATTAAAGTTAATATCATATTTAATTACAGTGAATTGCCGTACTAATAATAGGTATAGATTTGAACATGAAAAGTAATAATTTAGCGAAGGGTTATTAAATAATGATTATTTCGGTTGTCAATAAATTCAAAAGGAACTGAATGTCTGATGAATTATTAATATGTATTGGTTATTATCATTTCCATGGATATGTTATTGTTATGATAATGTCAGAAAAAAGAAACATTTCTTTTCTTGTTATTCGGATGAATATCATATTTGGATGTAGCTCCATATCTATAATAACAGTCATAGTCAAGTTTGCAATACTCCACAGTATAGGACGGTGACACCACCACGTGGCCGGCACGTCGACCTCGATACACTAATACAAACACGAATACCAATACTTATGTCATGTACATTGTATGATTATATAAATATATAAATATATAATATAAAGATACAGTGTGATGATAGTCTGTGTAGGAGTATATTATATGTGCGGGTATAAGTGTATGGGTCGACAGCAAACGATGATCTCTTTACACACGAGATAAAACGACCGAGAGAAAGGGGAGCAGAAAAGAGTCATGAGGAAGAAATAATAACAATGTAAATATAAAAATAATAAAAAATGTTTTGTGACTCCTCGGATTTCCGGAATAGATGAATGTTACGTTTTTTATCGCTTTATCATTCATATTATGAGAAAATTTACACTTTCAACACTATTTTTATTTTTCATTTCGCATAATTTCTACTCGGAATCATAATTTAATAATAATAATAATAATATAACAATTTTATTAAATTAATTGCATCCTATTACATTGTCAATTTTTGCGCGCATCCTGTCCGGTCTACAAACATTATCATTCAATTGAAATTTTATTTTCACAACTTATTTTATTATTATTGTTATTAATTACTAATTACGTATCAAATAATAAAATAAATAATCACCAAAGTGGCTTTCATTTGAAATTTTTCACGCTTCAGAGAACTTGAAACTCACTCATCGGTCATTAATTATTCAAGGATCATCATCATATTTTTAGTCATATGGATATCGAATAACATTTCGATACAATAACTATTATTATAAATTAAAAAACCTCTTGGTTACTCATTAATTAAAAATCATTCAAAAGAATTAATTGAGTTAGATGAAAAATATCCATTATCAAAATTGTTCATGAGTAAAATGATTCATTCATTTGTACAGTTTGTTACATACCAAACATATCTAGTAATACCTCAAACAAAGGAATTTAGTAATACCTCAAACAAATAAAATAATTACGAAGGTAAACGAATATTTTCGGTATTTTACGTATAATCGAACCTCGAAAAGTTTTATCAAACCACAATGAAATTCAGAGTGAAATAAGATCTGACTGGAAAAAATTATTGAACCAAAATTTCTATTTACTTGATTATTTTCTTTCTTTCTAAAAAAGTCTTTTGCTACATATTATTTCTAAATTGAAATAAAAACTTTTGCGGCTACAATTATTATTTTTCAGACGAGAAAATATATTCTCGACAATTATCAAAAATTTATACTCTTGCGTCAAGAAAATTTTCTTAATAAATGAATTTTTTTACTGAATACAGTAATCAAATTTTCACCTAACATTTTAAAAAAGTCAAATTTATCAATAGATTATTTTTCAAAGATTCTGAAACACTCAGTTCTAGCTCTTTGCCCCAAAAAGTATATTTAAGCTGAAAAATCCTCTTATTTAAAATACTCTCCTAGCGGGAGGATTTTCTAAACGTTTCCCGCATCACTTGGGATGCATTTCAAAAGCTCTTAAGACCCATCACATCACATGCACTCTGCTGGTGAAGATTTGTCGACTCACAACGAGGTGTATTGTCTTACAGGATTCACATGTACACACACATATTATCGTAGCATGCAGCCCTTCGTATATCCGTGTATATTACCTATCGCACGAACATCATCGTCGGAATCGCCAGAACACGAACAATGTTCCTTTTTACCACCCGCTGCACTGTCATTATCGGGCGTATATTCCATACCATACATCACATATCCATCGTAATAGGTTTAGCACGGTATATTACATTTGTGTCCATACATTTGATTATAATTTTACAATATACATCACATATTATATCAACTATCGCACACAATCTATAACTACACAAGTTGAATGCAAAGACTACAAGTACGACGACATTTCAGCACAAATGCGTCGCGAGCATGATGCTTTAACTTCCGCCCCGAGGAATGACGCTACACCAGGAATTCTGGAATTCGTAGCATCCGCTGGTCTCTTACACGAAGAGCAAAGGTGGTTCCTTCAAGCAGAAGTGATACGGATGCATGCATACAGAGAAAGGCCAAGTACATGCCGAGAGAAGAGAAAATAGTTGAAGGGGATGTGAGAGATAACGTTTGGTGATGTATACATGAGCGAGAATGGTGGAGGCGGAAATGGTGGCAGACGATACGAGTAAGAGGAGCTCAACTATAGACATGTATCTGGAGAATATTCGATGGTGTTTTATTGAAAATTGTTTACGTTCAGTTGTATGTAATATATAACTTATAAGTATAAGTATGATAGAGCCCGATAGAGCGAGAGGTTATGCTCTAAGAGTGAGAGGCTACTTTGTTTAGAAACAAACTTACCAATTATTGTACATATATAATATATAATATATAACACTGTCTGTCCTCTTTGGAAACTGGATATTATATTATATGCAAATAAATATATATTATCTGTCTTGCGGACCAAGTTCCCCAAGAATCTAGTCGTAAGAAAGGTTAAGTTAACTTCCCCACAAAAACCAAAATGGTATTTGGTATACAGTCTTGGTCTTTGTTATATTACTGGCATGCCACGGTATGATAGTTTGAGAAATGTTGACGTGAATAGTTTTAGATTAAACTTTTAATGTTGCGTTATTTTGTTTCTTTTCAACAACAATACCAGTCATGTCTCGCGAATTTAATACTGCGGAATGATCAGTTTTAAATTGTCCAAAAGAAATCATTTGGGACAACTTTTATGTCCTGTAGAAAAGCTGTGTCGTTTGAATGAATGAAAAAGAGTAGAATAGAAGTTCAAGTAAATGACCTTTTTTATGTGAAAGTTAAATTTTTTTCTTCTTGATTCGAAATTTATAGGCCGATCATTTATTTTTGGAGTTTAAAATTTAAATTGAAGTCAATTATGTTTACAGTGTTTTTATGGCCATTAAAGTTACAAAATTCAAATTAACTATTAACCTATAAAATTGTTTTATTTTTTTTGCTTTTGGTCGAGGGTGATGATGAGTTATATATTTATAAATAAAATCGGTCAGCTTTCAAATAAATTTGATAGCGAGCGTTTAAATAAAAAATGACTGCAAAAAAGGTAAAGCTAATCGACAATTTATTTGACAAAATATGTCTATAAAAACGCGCCAGTAGAGAAGTTTGTTGATTTCGAAATCGGGCTTTGAAAAAAGCTCCATTGAGAGCTACTCTGATAGAGTGATTTTATATGTTATTTGTTTTATTCTATTTTATTTCATTCAACTAGAAGTGGAGTGAATAAAAACTAATAGTAAATGCGCAATAATATATTTTTAAAGCAATTACCATAAAAGATCGGGATCGACAAATGAATATTTGATGCTTGCATCGGGGCCATAAACTTTCTCCATCAGATATCTCGGAGATTAGTACACGAAAATAAAAATAACCCACTGTACATCCTCGTATAGTATACTCCGTGGTATTTGTAGTGAAAAAAAATTTCAGACTATAGTCAATATCCTTCAAAGTATAATAAATTATTTTTGGACTGTACTTAGTGAGGTCTCCGATTTAATCGATTAATTTTTCTGGTTATATCGCGTAAAACTTCATGGGATTTAATCTGAAAAATTATTTCGTGTAAATTAAATTATACTCGGTTGAAATTTGGATTATGCCCACGGTGACCCCGCCAATTTTTTTTCTAGTGCCTCCGCACTTAGCATTATCATATCTATTATGTATTTTAAATATTAGGTTAGTCAAATATTGTTTTAAATAATTATTACATGCATCAAAAACATTTAAGGAGCATTAAAGCACAATTTTTCCGATAATTTGGGGTTAAAAATTGTTTTTTCTTTTCTTAGACTCTTCGAACTTAAAAATGTTAGGCTAAGAAAAAAATATTTCTACATATCAAAATATATAAATAGTCACACACTCATATAATTCACTGATTATATTTTAATTAATGTCCAATATGCTGATTGACTATAACTCACAAATTATAAACAGCACTTTACGTGCAGGCCCTAGAAAAAAAATGGCGGAGTCACCGTGGGCATAATCCAAATTTCAACCGAGTATAATTTAATTTACACGAAATAATTTTTCAGATTATATCCCGTGAAGTTTTACGCGATATAACCAGAAAAATTCATCGATTAAGTCGGAGACCACTGAGTACAGTCCAAAAATAATTTAGTATACTTTGCAGGATATTGACTATAGTCTGAAATTTTTTTTCACTACAAATACCACGGAGTATACTATACGAGGATGTACAGTGGGTTATTGTTCTTTCCGTGTAGTAAAGAGGAAACAGGCAAAAATAGACTGAGTAGAAAAACATGCAACTAGATATATCGAATTCTATTTCTTTTTTTGCCCATCAGTGATCGTCCGCGGATTATTTGCGACATGATATTATACGGATCAAACATTCTGGACAGTAGTCAATAGTTACACGTGGATCTTATGTAAATGTGGATGAATATACGAATGGTTTACTCAGGTCATAAATGTATGCGATAAATATGTATATGTAAATAGTATGGAGTATAGAGACCTACAACAGAAATGATCTGCGAGGAATATCGGACTGCACATATATAGGACAGGGCGCCCTGGGAGAAATTCCGCCGCGACGCGGCTCACCGTCGCGTCGTCAGCTATACAGTCTATATATGTATATGTATATAAATAGAGTTTGTGTATGTATGTGTATATGGAGCTTGCATCCCCGTAAACCATTTATCACACTTGCGGCCACAGCTGCGCCAGTGCCATGTCGCCCATTAGAGGGACGGACTTGGTTTCCGCGTATGTCCGATCCACCAACTACTTTGATTTCTTTTTATTCCATCTTAATGCACTTTTCTTCACCGTGTCAATTATACCTACATTTTACTTGTCACTTACCAGCTCTATTTATCGTCGGAAAAAGTTTATTTATTGTTTGGTTATTCGGGTTTTAGCTTCGGATGTGGGGAAGTGGGGTGAGAAAAATTTTTTTGTAGTTGTGTAGAGCTGCAGATTTTGAATGTTTGTTATTTTTATGCAAATTTTTTATCTATATCACATTTGTAAGAATTAAGTTTGTTAAAGAGAAGAATTTTTAAGAAAGGTTATCATTTTGAAGAATTTTTTTTTCACGAATAAAGTAAAATAAATTGATGATAAAAGTTTGAAGTTATAGTCTCTCTGAATTTTTTGTTATTTAATTAATAATCTTGAAATTCGATTTAAATTAATTATTGATAAATGATCTAAATAATACACAGCAAAAAAAAATTTCTTTATTGCGTTAAAAATTTTTATGTTAAATATTTGACACTTTTGTGTGTTGACTTACTACACAGTAAACCTTGATTACTACACAATAATGGCATCGAATTGATGCAAAATTGACTCAAGAACTTTAAAATATTGAACCCTCAATTGTTTCTGATGCAATAACGAAAAATTTTTGTGCTGTGTAATTTATTACTTATTACACTTTAATATAATTGACTTATCAAAATTTTAATCTAATCGTATAACTTCCACCATAAATTTCCACAAAGAATTTTTAACTATTCCCGATCGATCGGCAAAAATGTTCTATTTCCTGAAAAGTTTACTAACAACATTATTTATTTAATAGAATACTTTCCTATAAATTATTTATTTCACAAAATATGTTGCGGTATTATACTATAAATAACTAATAACTAATGACAAACTAAAAAGTTCCATTAATCAATAATAAATGTATGAATTTTTCCAATATCAGGGTAGTGTATTTCGAGATAAAAATGTACACACCCGTATACTTATATACATTTATAAAAAAAATATGATATTGATAAAATCTGGTAAACCTGTAAATGATTGACAAGGATTGAGGTCACATTTACACAAGCTTACTGGCAGATGTCACTCCGGAGGGATTCAGCCGGACAGTCGGTGGTAGATTTGCTCGTACCCCAACTCACGCCCAGCACAGAGAAATTACAATTTCTTGTCTCTCGGGAGGACTTTCGTACTCTGAAAAAAACATCTCTCAAAATAGTGAGCTCTCTTTCTATCACTTGGGCTACTGTACTCGTGCTCTACCCGGTCTCATTGAATATTCAATACTGGGAAACACGTCCATATGCTGCTACGGGAGGTATACATGATATTGCGTATAAGTCTCCGGAGAGACCCAACGAGATGAGAGACACATACATCTATATGCATTCATACATTATAAACATAAATATATATATCTATATATGTCTTTATTCATATACTTATAGATGAGTCCGGCAAAAACAAGCTTCGTATTAAATGAAGAAAGATATGAGACTTTTTTTAAAAATTCAATGAAGCTTTATGAAAGCCTATGAAGTTATTTGATGAATTTAGTCTCTACTCGGAATTTTTTAGCTCGGAAAAAGTAAACAACAAATACAATGAAGCTCTATTCTGTCCAAACACATTCGTGAAGTAGAAGTAATAATAATAGCATACTTTTAATATACTTTTGTCGGAAATGCGGCTAATGAAATTTTTTCAAGGCACGTCTGACTGAAAATGAACAAAGTGATTTCGTGAAATGTATGTGTCAAAAAAATAAAAAAGCTTAACTTGGCAATAGTAAATACGTAATGCCCGCATACGTGGAATAGAGCCGAAGAGGAAAACAGAAACATTTATCCAGCGGACAATAAAAATATAATCTCTTTGTTGTGTTATGGGTTTTAAAATACGGTTCGGGAATTTCGCTAGGGACTTACTCGACTGACACTCAAAGATAAATTATTCCGATTGCGTGTATGGCTGAATAAGATGGAAAGTAATAATCATCACAGTAGTGATAGTAAAATAACATTATATACCTGGTACATGAAAATTTATTTTGAGTTTATTTTCAGCTGTTTGAGTTTTGTATTAAAAAATATATATCTTATCATTGTTTATTGATCTTTTCTCTAAATTTCATCCGTAAAATGTTTCGATGAATTTTAATTCTTTTACGAGATATTTTAATCTAGAGTTAGTTAAAAATGGCTATAATTTAAACAATTGAATTTTCTCGAATTTTTTTTTACACTAAAAAAACCGGTGTGAGTCCATGCGGTTTACGGTGTTAAAAATTCCGGTGTTAAATTCAACACCGAAATCGGTGTAGCAGTAACACCGGTTGCGGTGTAAATATTTTTTTTCGGTGTTAAATCGGTGTTATAAATTTTCCGGTGTTGATAATATTTTAACCAACACAATTTTTATAATTAAACTTTTTATGTTTAATAATTAAAGATAAATAACCAAAAAAAGTTAATATTTAATTTAGAAAGTTTAAAATAATAATATATTAAGTAGATAAAAATTTTTGATTAAAATAAATACACTGTAAAAATTTTCGATGTAAAAATGGATCCAGAGCACTTTACACGGCCGTGTAGTGTGAAATAATGCTGTGAAATTCTCTCGGTGTAAATTTTCGATCCGTGTTACTTTAACACCATTATTAAAGGACAATTTTAGGACATCATATAGATAATCGGAAACTTTAAAATAGTGGATTCTAGTAATCATTTCATAACTTTTAACTATTTTTTTTTAAGATTTTCGGAATACTTCTAAGATAATTTTAGAATCAATGCAATTTAGTTGAAATTTTGTCATTAAATCTTATGTGGAACCTTTTTTGAATAATCTTAAAACATTTTTTTAACTATTTGAGAAAAAATTTTGAATATATTTGAGACATTTTTCGGATATTTTTGAGACAATTTTGAAACATTTCTTGGACAGTTTTAAAGTGTTTTTACAACAAATTTGAAACATTTTTAGAACAATTTTACGACAATTTTGAACGTTTTTTAAATGATTTTCATAGAGATAATTCATTTTTGCGCAGCTGTAGATTTGTCATGTTTAAAACATCCATTATATTGTGAGAAACATCATGGTTACGATGAAAATAATTATTATATTGTTCCTAAACATTTAATATTGTAAATATTATTTAACTTAACATTCATAAAATCGATTTCTGCCTAATTTTATAAATTGAAAATTCTTAAATAAATGTTACTTGTCTCATTTTGATAAATATTGAATATTAATCGTGTTTTATGGATCATG
The DNA here is from genome assembly GCF_020080835.1 of Cotesia glomerata. Lineage (NCBI taxonomy): Eukaryota > Metazoa > Arthropoda > Insecta > Hymenoptera > Braconidae > Cotesia > Cotesia glomerata. Next base: position 31,589,934 of record NC_058158.1, on the reverse strand, counting down.
TAATATTTATACTCCGATACAGTGTAAATTTATTCTACTTTTACACCTGTATTATACCGGTTACACCGATATTACACCGGTTTAACACCTAATTTTTAACACCGCAAAAGAGCACCGCTACACCGGTGTTAATACACAGGTGTTACATAGCGGTGTTAAAATGAGTCCATTTTAACACCGCTTTTTTTACAGTGTAACAAATGATCTAATTATTTTTCTGAGTATTTGAAAACAAAAATTTTAAAAGTCAGCCCATTTTACTCTGATGTCGTGAACAAACCATAGAATATTTCCCTGCCGCCTGGACTACGGCATCACATTTAAAGAGGAGAATATTAAAATATGTTTGCTCTTAAGTGTAAGAGAGAGGGACTTATAAAAGCACAGGATGTTATGCCGAGCAGAAAGGCAAGTTCTAGAGCGAAAAAGATAATAAAGTTAAGTTAACTATTTCTGAGTACAGTACTCTATATGAGTACAGTCATACACTTGGAGTGATAGTAATGGTAATAGCAATAGTAATAGAGACTGTAATAGTAACAGTAATAGTCATTGGATTTTGTCTACATAAGCAGTATATAAATGCCTGGAGGATATATGGAGTTCCTGGGCACTTGAAATTCCAGCGATTCGTCGAGCCAGTCGTTAGCCAGGGCAACCGGCTAGTAAAGGATCCGCTGGCCAGCCAGTGTACACTGAAATCTCCATAATTCTCGCAATTTGTAGCACACAAACACACCAGACCCGAGTAGAGGCCTCTCCTCCACTTCCACTATCTACTCTCTTATTTCCTACCGCTCCACGGTCTCGGCAATATCGCCCTACGATTCGCAGGGAAATGCAAATGAGAGGTATTGTGCACGGAAGAAATATCGGAACGATGCATAATCTACCTACGTTGTTTTCTCGGGATATATCTGTGTATAGCTCTTTAAACTTTTAACAGAGATGCTGTTGTTGTTTGGTTGGAAGACAGCAAGGGAAAGGGGTGGTTTATGGATGCACAATAGAGGGGCAGAAATAATTATTATTTTTTTTCTTTAATTACTCTGGAAATATTGTTGAGGATAAAAAAAATTCTGCTTTTAATATTGATATTAAAACATAGGTTTTTTTTATGGTTTTTACTGCTTATTTTAATCACAGGAAAAATTTGTTTGAGTATTTATTAATTATTCAAAAACACTGGCTATGTACTTGCAAATTGAATTTACGATTCGGGATAAATAATTTTTTTGGCGAAAAATTTTTCAACGAATGAAATTCGAAGGTTTAAAAATAATTTTTTCTATTTCATAAAAAGGGCAATCGATAATTGAGATTGTTGTTAAAATGGATTAATTTATCGACCTTTAACAAATTTTTTATGTCATCTCTACTTTAATTAAAGAAAATAAAATCCATTTCTTCAGACTACCCTCATATACATTTTTTTTCGTTGGCTGTAGGTGTAGACAAATAAAGGGGAGTCTCGGTCTACAGTCTAGATTCTCCATGTATGTTATTTTCTTCCTCGTCTGTTTGGTTCTTCGAGTTTAACCCTCGACTCTCTGGTCCATTATGTCTTCCGTTCGCGTTCTCGTCGGACGTTTTCCTTCCATTCGTTCCCTTGTCTATCTTTCAGTCTGTCTCGCAACCCCGGCGTGATCCTTTTTAAGCTTCGCACCCTACTCAGCTATTCTACTGGTTATAACCCGTAGATTTTGCACTGTACTTTATACTTTACTCATACACCTACACAGACAGTGGATAGTCGGTTGCGTCGCCTAAGACTGCTATGGTTTCGGTGATGGCGATTGTAACGGCGCCGATGATGAGGGTGCATAAGTATAAAGTATATAGCGAATCCACGGGGGGAGCAGAAGCATGTTACACTTGGAGCATTCGCGCTTTAACATTCGCTGAATAACCCTGGGGTCTGAAATTTTATGGGGGATGGGATGCACGCTGATTTTCTGACAATCATCCAAACGTAGCAAATACTATTGGGGTGAAATTATTGCGATGTCCTTTAGACTGAAACAATCAGTTGATGCATAACTTATTTAGTTATTTCATTTTGTAATTTTTAATTAAATTTTTTGTTCGAGGACATGCACGGAAAAAAATATGAATTTAAAAATTACACCATAAGTGATACGAAAATTTTACCAATGTGTCCCCATATCTGTACTGCTTATTACAACCGATACTATGTATAGAAGCCGCCATATTAGTTTGAAAATAAATTAAATCCAGATTTTCTATCACTAAGTGATGCAAATTTTAAATTAACTCAGTTGACACCACAGGTGATACATTTTTTGTGTCACCTGATGTAATTTTTACACCACTTTTTTTCGTGTTATTCAAAAGTTCTTCTCTTGAATTAAATTAATTTTTTTATCCGTGTAAAAAATTCAAAATAATTGACTTGTTAATAAAAATTGTTTACGGGACGTTTGCTTTAAAATTTATTGCAGTTAACTTTTTATAGATATTATAAAACACAATTTATAATAAAAGTGGCTGTTTAAAGCGAGAGTATAATTAACTTTTATCCAATAAGACCACGGAAGAATCAATACTGGATAATCTCATTTTATTTGATTAATCTATTTTTACCACTTAAAATGTAAGCGTTAAGAAACTCACACTGAAAGGAGAACTTGCAATAATATTATTAAATTAAATTTATTTAATGATAGAGAAAATGACGTTAGTTTTGAATAACAGATACAAATGTCAAAATCTATATATATATATAATTTTAAGAGGATTAAGACATTTGACATGTACTATGTTGAATATTAAAGGAAGACATTTAAGTATATAATTTCCATTACCACCTTTCATTAATTATTAATTTGAATATTTTTATTTTTGATCATTCCACTTAAAGGTAAAAGCATTAAAAATTTTTATTACTTATAATTATTTTAATGATTGTCATAATTTGAATTGCAGAATTTAATAACAATATCTCGATAGATTAACGCTGAGTACACTGAGAAAACAGTTCATTTAAATGAAATGAGGCTCGTTAACTTTAAATAAATATCTTATTTAAATATCACAAGAAATATTTATTTGATACAAATAAATTGATTTATTTGAGACAAAGTTACAGTATATTTGAATGAAATCCAGATTTGTTTATAGTTAAAAAATATTTCTTTGGTGCTAACAATGATATATTTTAACCAAATCAGATTTGTTAACTATAAATAAATGTTGAATATGTTGTATGTTATAAATATTGTATGTTTGAATATACTCAAAGCAATGATTTTTAGTTTTAGGTTAGGAAAGTAGTAAAAGTAGACATATCGAACGTTTGGGGTTAAATGGGCAATTCTTTTGGAATTATTAATTATACTGAAATTAAAAAATAATACTCTAAAGTTAGTCTACGTTTTTAATTTTTAATTTTTTTTTTATTTATTAAATTAGATCTAGAAAATATTTTTTTAAAATTGCACTTATAATTTTTCAAGTTTTTTACGAATGAAGTTTTTTAAAAAAATTTCTTTTGTAACAATTTTTTCAATAAAAAAAATTCTAAAAATTTTTAGATGACGGCTAATTTAATTTTCATAAATTAACAGACATCTGTCAATTTTTAGGACTTTTATAACAATAAAATTATCACGAAAAAATTTTAATTAAAAAGTTCCACGTCTAAAAATTAAAAAAATTACAAGTGCATTAAAATATGTTTTTATCGTTGATCTGTAATAAAAATTAAAAAATTGACAGCTGTCTGCTAACTTCAGCATCATAATTATTAATGTCTATTATAGTTAACTATTTCAATACATATTAGTCTAAGCATATATATATATATATATATATATATATATATATATATATATATATATATATATATATATATTTATTTATTTTATTTATTTCTACAAAAATTAAACAAAATACATTTGTAAACTGAGTTAATTTTCATTATTTATTCTTTACAATTCACGTCGAGAAAAAACAGTGGCGACCGTAGCGACACCAAGGGTAATTTACTTAAAGTAAGATTTGTTAATAGTTAAAAAATCTTTATTTAAATGAAATAAATGAGTCGATTCAGTTAAATAAACCAAAACGAAGTAGTATTTGATTCAAAGTAATATATATTTGAATAAAAGAAATTTGTTAACATTAAATATATATTTTTAATTTATTTCAAATAAATCTGCGCATTTGAGCCAAACAAACTGTTTTCTCAGTGTATAGACAACGCGCAATAGAAATTTTTAATAATAGATTTAGAGGTATGTATTGATTTTGAAATGTACATTTAATATCGTTTTGATAGATAATCCTATATAGAATGTTTACGATCGAATTAAAGAGGGGCATTAAAAATTGATAACAGGTGTTGAAAAATCAATGTGATTAAACATTTATTGGAAATATAATTTATTTAAAATTTATAAATTACAAAGATTGAATGGAAAATATTCACAATATTAACCTTGAAAATCAAGGTGAAATCTTTAATACTTCAAAATGTCAGAACGCTTCGAAATACGACGGCTGAAGTAACTGACTTCTGTTGGGTTACCCAATTTTTACTTCATGTTTATATTTATATACCTTTCATTCCATTAAATTTATATTCTGCTATATTATTATGATATTTCAAAATCGACATTGCTTAAATCCGAATGAATGCTATTTTTGATAATCATAATTATATTATTAATTGAATTAGTTTTTCAATAATGTCATATTGTTGATGATTTAGATTGAATTTTCAATTTCTTGAAATGCATTAACAACTTCTTCATCGGAAGGAAATTATATTTTCAAATACTTGAATGTAGTTACGAATAATTGAAGAACTTTGAAATAATATATGCTAAGTTTAAAAATGAAAAAAAAAAAATTTTTCTAAATCAAAAAAGGCTTATATCTAAAACTGTACGCCCATTTAGATTTAGAAATCTGAAATTTTTCGATAATTTTTTGAGCTTTGAACTATTTCAATATTAATAAAGAAAAAAATTTGTGTATACACCCTTTTGACCCAAACTCTTATCTGGTTGCTGTGATACGCCTTTTTAGCATTTGATATGCGAGATATGATCACTATAATGTTCTAATAAAAATAAGTATTACAATAAAAATCAAAAATCTTAAAGCGTACAGCAAAAAGCTGAATAATTGGGGAGTATTTATGTTCCTACATGATCCTCGAAAATATGATTGTCTTTCTAAAAGCTTAACGTAATTCACAACGAATTATCTCGCCCGGCTCTTCCTGGGATTGCGATAAACCCTCGACCGTCTGGCGTATAATCGTCTGCGACAGATGGAGAAAATGAAAGTAAACATAACAACAATAATAATGATATTAATGATAATAACATTAACAAAAAACGTAATGTAATATATTTTATAGGAAGAGGAAAAATCTCGACATTCGTAGACGCGAACAGTGTTACTATGACTATTACAGTAATATGAAGGAAATCTAGAGGGAAAGACATTAAACCGCGGTCGAAAAGCTTAAACTTTATCTCGATAGAATTGCCCACTTGTTCAATCTCGTTAATGCGATTATTATGGCTACCTCTTCTAGTTGTATTGTATAATCCATACCGACGAATCATATGCTCCATTATGCGTGCTCGGTTCTTTTTCATTTTCATTTTTATGTTTTTTATAGAGAGCAGAATAGACCGTTTTCAGCGAGACAGTACAGGTATAAAGCCACGAAGAATACCTGTAACCATTTTCGTTCCCTTTCGCTCTCACACCGGCTCTTACTCCAACTCTCGGTAGATATATAAACGCGTTAAAAGCTCATTCACGGTCTTAACCACCCGGGCAACGAGATTTCCATTTCAGACTAGATTAATATTTACCACCGAGTAATTTAAGCAATTGAGCGTTTGACTAATCAGCTAGAATTTTATATTTTTTATTACACCACGTACTTTCATTTGTTTAATAAAACATACCAATTAATTTTCTCATTCACTGAATTCTTAACTTACTAAACTGTTACACCTAATAATGAATTCGTAGCTCTCCTTCATAAATATTTTAGTTATAAATCACTGAATCACGTGTCTACGCGTTGTCAAAATCAATCTCATCAAAGAGATTTTCTGTCTATATTAATTGGACATTATTACAAATTTAATTTCATCATCCGTAAATACTCTCATCAAAGAAATTTTCTGCATAATTAAATTTAATTGTAAACAAAAAATTATATTATTTTTTTATGAAAAATTAAATCCAATTATTTCACGAAATCACTCGAAATAATGGATTTAATTTAACGGTTATAATAAATGCTCGGTAAATTAAATTTTGGTTAAACATAAAATCCACTTAGCGAATCTTGAGTGTTCTTGAATTATAAATTTTCCCTCAAGTCGCAAGTAACTTGCGTTAATAACTTGTGTAATTTTTACTAGTCAAGCATGGACAAAATACACTGAAGAAAATTGATTTGTTCTGAATTATTTATAATTATTAATCTCTATATTAAAGAGAATAAGAAAAATTTTATCTCCAATGAATTTATGTGATAAAATGGATTTTTTTAGTTTCATTTACAATCGAGTCTCGTTATGAGTCCTATTTGTTTTCTTTTTTTTTTTTAACCAAACTCGCGTTAATATGAGAGAGACTATTAAAACTTATAATGAGACTCCACTGTAAAGGTACCACTGGAAAAGTCTTGACTCGAATGTTTATAATTTTTTTGATTAGTTAATTTTTCATCTTAAGTTTTTAGGAAGAAATTTTGAAAAGTTTTTTAGTTCTATAATTTTTTTTCCATGGCATTTTCTATGAAATCATTGTTAATTTGTCTTGTAATAGCAATGCTATTTTTTCAATTTATTTAAAAAGTGCCCAAATTATTTACATTGTAATTTAAAATCTCTAAAAATCATCAAGCAAAAGTTCCTTTATCCATAATTCGTATTTCTCGGTAGAATAGTGATTATAAGTTGCTATTATACATAAATTGTCGCGTTAAAAAACAATATAAAACGGAATAGTGATCAATTAGAAAGAGGATTTTGGTAGAGTACGTTTACTTTGGGACATAGGTAAAATTAACTTCTACAATAGTAACCGAACGCAGCCCGGCCAAACATGGTATAGGGATGAGTACGGCAGCACACACCGTAGCTAACGTTTAACCACGACCGCAACATGTTGTATAATAAATAAATCCGTAAGTACACACGTGTCTACTACTTTGCATAAGTGTTGAGCGTATTTTCTATACACTCTATTCTGCACACCAAAGATTCTTCTCCCTACACTGTTAGCTAGAAGCTGGAATGGAAAAGTCTGGTGTGTGTAATGTATGTATACAAACAGGGATGCAGCAGCCGAGGGATTTATATTGCGGAGAGAAGTTGAGAGAAAACGAATAGAATGAAAGACACTTGGTGGTGTATACCAAAGTGTACACCGAGTAGAGGTTAAGCTGAGAGTGGCTCTCCAATTGACATGTGAATAATGTAGTGCGGATGCATGTCGTTCATTTGGTACATACCTAAATCGCTTCCTCTTTCCTTTCTCGTCTTCTTATTTTTTTATAAGCTGCTAAAAGCTCAGCCCCGGCGAGTCTCGAAAACCTCAACTACAATTGTCATTTTACATGAGCTCTTTTTCTTTATTTTTTACTAGAAAGGACATACATGTTTTCTGTTGGTTTATTCAGCTGAGCTGGAGCTACAGATGAGAGTATAGACGTTAGATAAATATTCGTGTTTCTTTCCGGGCGATAAAAACTGTAGAAGTTGTCGGTAAAAAATATAATAAAACCCGGAAAAACTGGAGGAGATAAAGACGGTGATGAAGATAAAGGAAGACGAGGAGCATTCTAGTCGGTATAAAAACCCCTAACAACAGAATGAACTTCACACGTGGAGTCTTTCGGACCCTAGTCGCACGTCCGAGTCTCGTAAATCTTGCAGAGGGTCTACGGGTAGAGTGTTGCCACCACCGACACCCCGGCCCCTAAAAGGGAGGCCTTCTCTGCTTTCGAGTGGCTGCTAACGAGAGTATCAGCATGTGCATCACTCCCACTACACAGATATAAGAGTGCGGCTATCGCTATCCTACGGAGTGGTCATCTCATATTTTTCAATTTGTTCGAGATATTCATACTAACACGGCACACCAGTTTTAAACTCTCTTGCTCTACTTCACTCCACTCTGTCCAGTATCAGTTTGTCACGTATTATATACGATGTGTATGTGTGTAGAAAAGAAAAAGAAAAAATATTGGCGAGCAGGCCAGAAAGTGCATATCTCCTCGTGTTGTTTGTCACAGCTTCTACTGAAAATACTCTGGTATTTTTATCATCACACTGTTTAATTTATATTACCACTCTCCAATTACACTTTATCTTTATTCGGCACACGAGTTCAAACTTTGAATACACTTGTTTTATTTTAAACCGTGGTATTATTATGTACACTGGCTTGAAAAAGAAAAAAAAATGAATAAATATTTGCAAAAATATACTTAAGCAATTAAATTAAATATTTACCGCAGTCGCACTATGAATTTTTAATTACAATTAGCTCGCTGAAACAGAAGCAAGAATAAAATTTCATTTCGGTGATAAATTTTCATAAATTTTAATACAATCACAGTGAATTATATTTTTTAAACATTTGTTGAATAAATAATAGTAGCGCAAATAGAGCTGGGAGAGATTATTTTTGTAAAATATTCAGCGATAAAATTTTCTCGATTTAATAATTTTATTTACCAAGTAATATAATATAATATAATATAATCTAAATTTAACTTTTATTAATTTTAGAAGACTTTTTTTCTATAAAAAGTTCGAAGTTAATTAAACAAATTGTGTAATTGTAAAATTATCTTTATTATAAACTTGTACACAATCCATGGCCTATATTTAGTTTTCCAATGACAAAATTACTATCCTAAAACCTGCTTATTTTTCCTTCATCCCAATGGACCACAAATACTTATCGCGGTTTATCTAGGACATTCTGCGGTCCCGCTAAATTTAATGAATTTCAATACAATTACAACCACGACAGAAATTTTGTAATAATTGATTGCATCAATTTTACAACAGCGAGTACAAAGCAGCGATAATAATTACTCCTAAGTGTGTACAAACAATGTTTACGTTAATAATTGAGAATAACCGATATGACCACGTAGTAGTGACCATTGATCCCCCAGCGAGTTGGAAATGTATCTAGGAAACGCATCGCTAAGCACAGCATCGTATCCATATACACCTACACCTCCGCTTATATATTAAATCCAGAAACAGCGTAACTGACTAATGAGTATCCTTGCTCCACTGTGTCCAAGTTTCGCTTTAGCATCATCCGTGTTGTTCAATCACTCACCCTCACCCTCGCCCTCACTGCCACCATCACTATTCACTTTCCACAATTATCAGTGGATGCGCGGTTCTGACCGAATGGTTGTATCGGTTGTTTGGACTGCTGCCCATTGAAATCTGCCTACTATGTTGTACTCTATACTATTATACACCATTTCGATTCACTCGCTCTCTGGCATCGCTTTCTCCGGTCTGTATCTCACCGGACTGTGACCATTTTCATTTCGCTTTCTCTGGATTCGCCACTATCTCTATTCACCTTACAACCCCCATCCATATATACATACATACAAACATGTTGTAGGCTTTGTTTGTATCAGAGAATCATAAACCTGAACTCGGGTTTTGATAACAACCGATAGTGATGTATGGACGCCAAAACTTCGACCAATGCAACAAATGCAGTCTAACATACATAATACATCTGTATGTCTATTACATATTGGTGATATGTCGTATGACAGATACCAAAAGGGCGTATTATAGCAGTTGAATAGGGTTTTGTTCCAAAAGGGTGTATACATTTTTTTTTTTTTCCATTCAACTCAAAATGGTTCAGAATGTCAAAATCAGCAGAGCAAAATATTTTGAATCACTAACGCCAAAAATACGTATCTCAAGATACATTCGCTTTTGGTTTTAAGAAAATTTTTTTTAATTATGCGCCTTTTTGGCATTGCTCATGCGATGTATTCTAACATTCTATGTTGTCCTTAACTGAATGGACAATCATCATACCAACCATTGGCGCCATATTTTAATCGAGTTTGTTCAAACACCCGGCGCAGTCGTTCCACACACGAGATTTTGTGCTGAAACCACTCGTCGTTGTTCCTACATATCACTCGTTAGTGTTTTCAAACTGATATAAATAGATACAATATACATAGACATATGTTATATAACACATATCATACTTGGACAATATAGGTGTATAGATAGAAGAGTCCAGTAATGAATATTTGTGTATGTGTGTGATAGATAAATACATACGTGGTATGACTATCGGTATTGTGGAGATAAAAAGAGGCGTGGATTAAATAGTGGCATATGAGGGTGATTGAGAGTAGTGCTACCTATTGGATCCAATAGATAGACAGAGACGGGGACCATGTGTGTAGACCGCACGTTGCCCATATAACAAAACTTTTCCGATACCCTGGTAACCTTTTTTTTATCTCGTTACCCGGCGACGGGATATATCGACTGCGAATGCTCGAATTCAAACGAATTTATTATTTCGGGCTTCAGATAACCTTTAAGAAGTTCAAGCGGCGTTGTGGTGAATCAGAATGATTTGGTGATGATAGAAATTTATTTTCTACTTGAATTTTTTTAAGAAGAGGGCTTTAGCTTTTTGGAATAAATAATTCTGGTGTTATAGATTTTATAAAAAATAATGAATTTGATTTTATTTATTTAGAGAAAAAAAGTTAAATTTTTTAAAGTACAAACAGAGATTTTGATCATCAAAAATTGGTCGTGAAAAAATTTTTGATATATATGATTTTTGTGATTTTTTATGTAAATGTTTTTTTTTTATTAAAAATAAAATTTGATGATTTTATAATCAATTGTAATCATTCTATGCATATATAAATGCAAATTTTTAAAAAAGCGCTTCGATCTTCGATAGATAATTTAATTATCTATTGAGGAGCGAACCGTTTTTTCCTAAATTTTATCTTATACATGAGCAAAACACGTTTAAAAATTAACTATTAACCGCTCTTAAAAACAGAAAGTGTAAATTTAAAACGAGAAATGTAATTTTATTTTTATTAAAAATTTACAGTTTCGTATGTATTTACCACAATTTATGCTTATTATATTAAGGTATATTACGGTAAATTTTTGGTTCGTAAAAGTTTAATTAATTTTGGTTTATTAAATTTTAAAGCTCATTTTCGAGAGCATGGTAGAGAAACCGAGTCTCTGTAGAGGACAGGGTTTATAGCTAGCGAGTAAGCAAAAGTTTAGTTATATCAACTAGGCCCATACAATTATAACAATAGCTGTTATGTTCTGAGTAGTAAGTAGTATTAGACCTGCCTGTACAGTTACGGCTACAAATACGATACTATTTTGCTTAGTTACTGTACAGTAGAACTGCGTAATTTAAACAGTATAAAGTATGTAATTTTCTTATGTGGGTACACTGTAATTTTAACGAGCTTGGTAGCTTTTGTGTGTAGGTGAGCGTACTGTGGATTAATATAAGAGTAGCACGGGGAGGGATATTCTGGATTGTGGATCCTGGACACGAGATAAATGAGAAAATGTAACCTACGAATGAGAAGATACTTTGTGAAAATATAATAATGTTGAGGGTGTGTTTTTCAGTTAAATTCATCACATTTTCCATGATAGATTAAAGCTCTCACTTGTTTATTCCATTATCTTTTTTGTTTTTAGGTCTTTTATTATGGATGATAGTTATTATTTCAGATAAATATTTTATTTAATCAAGGGAATAAAAGCGGATGCTCGAGTGGGTTGAGTGATTAATTACTTTTTGTTGAAAGTTTCAGAATTTATAATTGGAGAGATTTTATGTGTAAAATATTGTATTTTATAATAAATAAAAAAAAAATTATCATTGACGTTGTCAATGTAATTACAAAAAAATTGATAATTTATAAAATTTATGCTTATCATAAAGAAATTTTTATAACTTTAAATTACAAAAGGTCTACAAAAAATTTTAATTACAATAATTATCAAGAATATATTTTCTTATCTAAAAAATTGGTTGAATTGCTCGAAATTGTTTTTACTTAATTCAAATAATAATTTTTTTTCGTTAAGAAGTTAATAAGTTTTAATGGTTAATTTAAAAAATATCTCCAGCCAAGAAATCGTTGTCTGAAAGATAGAAATTTTTTTTCTCTCAGATCAAAGTTAAAAAAAAAACACAATTGTAATAGGAAATTAATCTCGAAGGAAAATTTTCCAGCTTTCGTGAATTATATGAACACAAATACCAGTACGAAAATGAAATCCGACGTATGCTAATAATGTTAATGAGATAAGGGAAGATTTGATGTATTTTAGTGGAAAAATAATTCCATATAATATATAATATGACATAATTAGTAGATGGCACAGCAAAATCACGTCAGATAGAATTTAATCCCAGTAATGGAGGAACTATGAGTAGAGGATAAAATAAAACAGCGGTGCATAGTAATATTTAAGGAACGTTATGACGTTAGAAAAATCATGTATAAAAATAATAATAAAGTTGAGTGTATATGTAGGTTGTAGCGTATAACAAACGTTTAAAGACTCCAGGGAATGTATATCGAGAGTCATAAAATTACGAGTCAACGAGAGCAAACAAGTCGAACGGAAAGGTCGTAAAGGTCACGAAGGTTGAGTAGCTAGACAGGAAAAAAAGGGAAGAGTGAGATGAGAATGTGAGACTTACTAAGTACGCGATAGAGAAAAGAGAGATTACGAGTGTGTACAGTTCTCGAGCCCAGCAGTACCGTAGAGCTTTAAGAATTTTTCATGGGATTCCTCTGTACTCTATACCTTATACTACTATACACACAGCTCGTAAGCCAAAGCTTTAACATTCGCGAAACTCCTGCGGATTGTCCATCACAAACTTTATATTTAAGTTTCGATATCCTTTTTTTGCTTTATTTTTTTCTTCTTTTTTACCACGGCGTACTTGAGATCAGCTTTATGAATTTTATAACGGCGTTAAAGAAGCTCATAATTCGCCAACGACCTGGACAAAATTTAGCTATCTTTAAATACATCATTTTACAGTTAATATTACGCTATACTATCTACTGTATTAAATCTAATTTATTGGATTTTTTGAAAAAAAATTGTTAGTGATAAAAAGTCTTGAACTAAAAAGATCAACTTGGAAAATTTGATTGTCTTGGATCAAGTAGAAAAATTCTTCAATCAATAATATTTCCTGGCTCAAGTAAAGTTGACTTGGTTTGAAAACTTTTCTGCTTAACTCTAGAGAAAGAAATACTTTTAAATTATTGTCTTGGTTCAAAATTTTTTTTTGTTGTTAATAATTTTTTAGTTTTTTATAATGATTAAATTATTATAAAAAAAAATTTCGACATGTAGAAATTAAAAAAAATTATCATTATTAATTTTTTTAAATAGTTTTTTATTTATTATAATTCATTCGCTACAAAAGTTTCAAATAAATATATTATTTGATCAATTCAACTTATCTTGTTTGTCACAAATCGGATGTTAAAGATAGACATTAAGATTTTAAAAACTTTTCTCTCCTGTCTTATATTATATTTATAAATATACAATCGTCTATTTTTATAATTTAAAGTTTTATTCCTTTTCGTTTACTTGAATAGACGTCGGTCCTCGACGTGCCGGAAGTCACGTAGGCCAGACAGAACGCACGCGCTGACGCTGCCGTTGCAATAGTCCGACCTCGTGTTTCGGTGGGAGGACATCGAATTATCGTAAAGTCGTGGTTTCACTCGCGAATACGAATGAATCTCAAGTACAAGAGCGTGAAAATTTTATCCTGCAATGCAAATACCTCAAGAGTTACGAGCTCAGTACATATACACATAAACGATATTGCTAAAAATGATAGAATACATTCATATAATATCAATACCCCGTGGTAAATTCCATGTTGTATAAAATATAAAATATACAATATATTATCGGGGACCGGGGAAAAATTACTAAGTGATAAAGAATAAAATAACTATTTATATGTGTTGTTATTTAAATTTGATTTATAACTGAAAGCTCGAGCATAAAATCTGAAAAATCTGAAATAACAAAATGACAGACAAGTTTCGTATATTTTAGTATGCTTCTATCGAATCCCATTTTTTAGCACTTGCAATTCAGTATTCGGTGAGTTGTATGTGGATTTCTGTCTGTGTATGGAATATATATTTATATATATATTCGGAAAACTAAAACGAAGAGAAACGAGCAGAGCATGAGGCGCGAGGAGAAGAAGATGGGGATGCAGAAAAAGAGAAGAGAGCTTGAAAAATTGATGCGGTCGGGAGTTTTGGGGACGGATTTTCAAGAGGTCGATCGAGTTCACTCCTCTTCGTATGGGTGTACATTTGTGTGAACCAAAGGTATAATCTTTGGCGAATTCTGAGGGTTACCAAAGGGCTCAACGGAGTACGAGTTCTGTTGAGTTGAGTGCTGATGCTAAAATGAGACCCGAATAATCGCAAGGAAATTCGTCGAGGAGATCTATATATTACCATCTCTTCTTTTTTAACTCTCGGGGACTAGAAAATTTAATTTTATATGTTATTTTGTTTAAATATAAATAATTCAAAATTTCACACTTCATTAATGCTCATTTAATTTTTAAAGAATTAATAAATCCTATTGTTGATTTATGGTATTTTTCTTTACATACATGTACTCATAATATGATTATATAAATTCAATATGAATATAAAAGAGGCATTTGAAGTTAAAAAAATTCCTCGACTTTCATTATTTGAGAGTAAAGAACTAATTCATCCGTTTCGCGTTATGAGGTGTGCAAAAAAGTACCGGGATTAAATAAAACGCATTATGTCAAATTCATTTTACCCTTTTGGAATTTACACCGTGCGACGTATTTTTTTATTTGAATATTTTTAATTATAAAACTCATCGGGCGTTGACCTTATGAAAATTGTTTTCAATAGAGTTTGACACGTTATTTTTTATTGCATCTGTCAATTCCAGAGCTCATTGTACATTGCACTGTAATGAAAAAAAAAATTCACATAATTGTTTTATGAAAGCAATTGGGAAATTTATACGGTAATTTCTGCACCAGTTCAATTTACAATCAAGGACTGATCACTAGTAAATGTATAAAAGAACGCAACTGTTTTCGTGGAGAATTTTAATCAAGAAAATGAATGAAAAAAAAATAGTTGGGGATTAAAAAATTAAAATGCTAATGATAATAATGGTTAAAGAAAAATATTTGCAGATAATTTAGCAGTGCATAAAAGAGAACCGGTGAAATTAGAATAATACGGGTCTTAGCATTGAAAGATTTCGTTTTTTTCTGATCATTTTCTTTTTCTTCTTGTTCATCTTGTCTCTTCCTGGTGGTTGTAGGAAACGATTGCGAAAGACGAGAAAGTAGATATCCGCAATCTTCTTTTCGGTTTTACAATCTCGCAACGAGTGAGTAGAAGAATATCAGGGCGTTTAGCTTTCTCCTCATTGCCACACCTCGTCCCCAACCCGATTCCCTACTCCAGCTCGTGTCGCACTAAATCCGTTAAAGCTTTTCACGTCCCCTTTGCGAATCCCATTCTACAGTATAAAATTATAAAATCTACTGTGAATTTTTAACTATTTTCATTTGCATAACAATTTCATTGAAATTACTGCGCTACAGTAGCCAACCCTAAATATAATTCTTAACAATAAACATCTCCATGTTGTTACAATACAAAACCGAATAATAATAAAAATAACAATATTAGTCAATTCATTTATTTGTGAAATATTTTTTTAAAAAACAAATCTAAAAATTTTTTATATTACATTTTATTACCGAGTATCAAGTATGAAACTTAAATTTATAACTGAGTGGTAATAAATTACGACTCAATAAAATAGTTATTTTAGTACAATATCTTCAGTTTTAAGATTTCATAAAAATTATTAAACGAATACATAAAATCAACTTATTACATTTTTTTATCAGAGTAAATTTTATAGGGTTTCAAAAATAAATTGCCAACCTTTTTTTTTTAACTTTAAATTTGCATTAGATCTTTACGTTTTTGGAATACCATTCAAATTTCTTGAAAAGTTAGTTTTTGACATTTGGTACAAAAAATTTTTATGTTTGTAAAATTTGATTAAAAAGTTAAAATGTATGAGTATGTAGTTTCTACTTCAGAATATATATGACAGTAACACGTGACGACGCAACTAATGAAGAATGACAAACCTACAGAAGGGTTGAAAATTCATATAATTTGTAATTACTCAACACTAGTTGTAATAAAATATTTCGTTTTCTGAAAATATAATTTTGAAAATTATTTACGAGTTAATAATGGAGATAATAATATTTTTCCAATATTCAATCCAAGTTACCGAAGCCTATCAGGGCAACATTTTTCGACTATAAAAAAAAATATTAGAACGTGACTTGAAAAACTTTCTTGATATATATAAAATCAGCAGACATAACAGTTTAGAATTCAAAGATACTGAGTAGAATAGTAAAATAAAAAGTCTAAACACTCTTTTAGGGGAGAAATGAAATTACTGATAAGGGTAAAGTTACCTTGATTGACTGCAGTTTTACGGCCTTTTAATTCACCCCAGAAACCTAAAAAAATCATTTTGTCTCATTTTACCCGGACAGAATACTCTACTCTGCCTCAGGCAACCCTACAAAAAGACGAATTTATATAAAAACTTTAGCGATACTAAATTTAATCAAATCGGGCAATTTATCGTACATTAATAAGTTAGAGCTCCCCAGTGGAGTGTAAATGATTTGGTGTAAAAATTTCAAACGCTGATGGCTTGTTTAAGAGACTAATTCAATCCGTCAAAAAACCAAATTCATTTCTTAGCGAAAGAGCGAATCCTTCTGTCTAAATACAAAATCGAAATCAAATATTTTCATGTTCACAGTTTATATTTTCTATTTACAATAGCTTTCATCATAAACCATAAATCAGGTTGTACTATATCATAAAAAGCATCCAGCCCCCGGGGGTTAGATCCAAAAGTATCTTTATTATTTAAATAACAAAACTTGCGATGACACTTTTCACATCAGCACAATCTCGGCGATCGATTAACCAGA
The DNA here is from genome assembly GCF_020080835.1 of Cotesia glomerata. NCBI lineage: Eukaryota > Metazoa > Arthropoda > Insecta > Hymenoptera > Braconidae > Cotesia > Cotesia glomerata. The sequence goes on along the minus strand of NC_058158.1, from coordinate 31,572,753 downwards.
CCATAAATCATCCAAGTGTAGTAGCATAATAGCCTGGAGCATTATTCCTAGATTTGATTGATAGCTCATGAAAATGATCCCGAGCAGTTATACTATAGGACCTATAATATCTAACCGCTGCAAAAAGAGCAAAGAAGAATAAACTGCTGAGTCATATAAAATAATGAAAATAATAAATTACTCAATCTGCTCACCGCGTAATGTAATTTTTAATTTTTAATTTCATCATTTATATGTAACATATAATTTAATTAATAAATTCAATTATTTTACCTTTCATATTTTACTGCAAAGATAAGCCAAAAATATAATTAAAACAAAGCTCGAACTCATCACTATTTAATTGTACAAAGGAAAAAAAATTATATTAACATTAATATTATTGTGTTTTATGTATACAATATTTACGTAAAATTTATAATAACACATTAAATCGTTATTAAATGATGTTATGAAATGAAATACCTCATATTTGTGCTTTTAATTCATTATAATTCACTCTTCCAATGGAATTCTTACTGATTTATTTTAAGCGTATTTTTTTTACCGTAAAAAAAATTCTCTGATGAAGAAAATTTATTTTTCAAACAGATTTCACATTTTCTTATGCATTATTTATAATTTTTAAATTTATACAGATTTTAGACATATTTTTTAATATAAATTTTTGAAGATATACTTCTTACGGCGCGATTGTAAAAAATGATGAAAGTGAATTTTTAACGATACGCGCACACACCGACACCCAAAAAATGACATGATAAAGTTAGCTGACAACTGTCTCAACTTTCCGTCAAAACTGATTTCCATGTTCAAAGTAGTTATTCCAATACTTGTAATTTTTCAACACGTGTGTTATAACCGGGGAATTAAAAAATTATATTCATTTATAAATATACATATGTGTATGTGATTTTAAATCATATTATATTTACCGCTCCAAAATAGTGAGTTTAGTTAATCTCTGCAAATATTTACATGAAACACTATTATATTAATAACACCACAATGTAATAATAATCTAACATGATTGCACTTGAAGATTAAAATATAATTAATATTTCTCCAAAACAAGACAAAAATAATAACAAACGTAAAACAAAAGCTAAAAGTAAAAAAAATAAAAACAGAGAACATACAGAGAGACAAGAAAGCAGTGAAACAATTGCGTTTGCCAGAAACTCTAATCCGCGCATAAGGATTTCCCAAGCGAACTGTTTCGTGCCCGAAGCGGCAGTTTAGAGCATCCGGACGAGTCGGAGGGTAGGTAATACGAGTCGTGTGCCAGAGAGGATCTGCTCTTCCCAGCCAGTTAGAGTTGGATATTATCCACATTTCTACGAGTATACTCTGCTCGTGCTAGGTAACGGGTCGTGGGACTATCCTCTTAGCTTCTTCACTCAGCTCCTCCAAACCAGTAGTAGTAGTCGTAGTGACAGTGACTTTAACTAATACATGGAATATCCACTGTATGAGCAGCATTCACTATATATTCAAACAAAACCATAACTCCGTCCTACTCCGACACACATCAAATTACATCATATCATATCATTTAATCTCTTTATTCTTTTTCTTCTCTTTTTGTTCCTCAAGTTGGCATGAACATGCTTACTTATACCATCGTCTGTCGTATTATAGAGCGATGTAGTATTGTAGTTACTGTATTCACTCGAGAACTTCATATAAACGCACTTCCTGCGCTATATTTGCTCCCGTCCGCGCCAGAATCCGATTCAATTTTAACGAAACTGGTGCCAAAATCCCCGAGAATCCTTCGCCTCAACTCAAGAACTCAAAAAAAAAAAAAAAAAAAAAAAGAGAAGAAGATTATCGGGAGAAAAAGAGGGCAAACTTTTAAATAAATAATTTTTATTTTTTTGCATCCATTTTATTTTATGCCATAAAAAGCTTTTCGACAGTTTCCTGAGGCTACGGCGTGGAGATAAATTTTAAAAATAGGCAAAGATAAGTAATCGGTTTAAATTCCAATTTGACGTTACAGCCAGTAAAAAAGTTAACGAGATTTTTTTATCTTTTTTATTAGTATTATTATTGTTATTTTTATTTTTATTTGCTGTGTTATTTAAAAATTTTTTTATCTTTACGAGTTGGTTAATCCATATGTAAGGATTTCCCAAGTGAACTATTTCAGTGGGTGTAGAGCATGGGTAGTAAATCTAGACACATACTGGCAATAGTAAAGAGCATCGGGATGATGATGCCGAGCATATGAAGGTAGGAGTAAAAGCTTTCATAATGCGAGTCGGGTGCATTCTCGGTCGACTAGTTAGCCCGGCATTTCTCATTTCTCATAGTCTGCTACTCCTCTCTTTATAAATATATATATATATATATATATATATATATATATATATATATATATATATATAAATGTGCAGTCCGCAGTACATAACATATGTAGTGCATGTACGCTACATGTGCCACTACATTTTTTTATTTAATTTCTTTTCAGTACACGTAAATCCAGACACACTTATATATATTAATATATACATGCTTATGTATGTATGTGTACACTTGTTCCCCCAATTGATATATCCCTGTACAATTTTACGCACGAACAATTCGGAAAATCAACAGGCAATTTCTGTCGATCATTATCATGAAATCAAGTTTTTAATTTTTTGTAATTTTCATTTGTATTTCTATAATTTTATTGTTAAAAATTAACGGTGTGGTTAATTGGCGTAAACATTATAACCATTTGTATCATTAAAGTATAACTAGGAATTCAAATTACGCGAATACGCGCGCGCTTTAATCCTAACCAATAAGGAATCAGTAACCATTTTTTCGAGATTTTTGATACTAAACTAACTTCAATTCAATCATCAATTTTATATTATAGGATCAGGTAAAATTATAAGAAACATTTTTTGTAAAAAATTAAATTTTCTAACGAAAAGGTCCCTATCAACTTTTTAATAACTCTAATCTTGAAGTCGGAATTTATATTTTAAAAAAATATTGATAAAATAGAGTATGTTTGTGAAATTTGTGAACTAGTTAAACGTTTGAAGCATTTGAAAAAATCTCAGTCCAGTTCTGTCCAGTCTAGCGAACTAATAACTCGGAACTTGGATATTAAGTAGTCAATAATTTTCCTCTTTCCGAATTTAAACCCGATTTCGATTCACTCAATTAAAAGTTTCTTTGAAGAATAAAAGATACAGTCTAACGATAGATTGATAGATAGCTTGCTAAATTTTTATTTAAGTTGGCGATTGAATTTATTGGTTTAAATAAAATCCGGTCAATTACAATCGAATTTTCGGGCAGTCAGTATAAATAAAATCGGCGCTGGAAAGATCAAAGTGCCTTTGCAAATATATACTTTACCCTTGTTGGTCGTTCTGTACTTGCTAAAAAAAACCATAAATTACATCGACATGAATTTTAAAATAATATTACTTTGCGTTTGATATAAACGATTGGGAGCTACACAGTCATTTATATTTTTTACAATTTATTTCAATTAAATTTTTAAAGGTAAATCCTTTTTGGTCGGTCTATAATTTGATGGATTTTTTTAGATTTATTCTTTTATTCAATAATGTTATCGAAAAATAACTACAAGTGAAGAGTAGAGAATATATTCAGTTAGATTTTCATAGAACCTTGTTGATCTCGGAAACATGGTGCAATTAAAAATCTGGTCTGATAGCAATAGTTAGTATTGTTTCGGTAAATGAGTATATGTGTTTTATTTTTTTTTTTACTTGTTAAATTTTCGAAATTGATTAAAAATTTCAAGTTTTTATTTAATGATTGCTTAAAACCAAAAGCTTTTTACAGTTTCAAAATAATGAGAAAAATTTTAAATAAAATTTCCAGAATGAGAAATAATAATTCGTTTTTATTTCTCATAAACATAAAAGTTATGAAATATTAAAATGCTGCAATACGTTTCGAACCAAAAGAGTAATAACCATATTTTTCAAGCCTGTTACTATACATTACAATTACAGTTTCATCAACACCCGAAAAATTTACACTCCCCAAAACAAATAACCAGTAGTCACACATAAATTACAACATTGCATCCATAAATTCTTTTTAATTGATCACAAAATGATACTCTGTTATTGATTCAAATATTTTTTTAAAACTAATTACTCAACAATTGAAATCTGATTACTATTTCTAATAACTAGTGACTAATGACCCTGCTAGGCTGTCTTATCTTGGAACCCTTTATATCATCCTTCAATCCCTTCAACACGGCTTGTCTTGAGTAACCCTTTAATCCCCCTTAACTTTGACAACTAATGATTAAACTAAAACTTTTTACCTCAACCCAAAGATCGTCCTAAAAGTTTTATAAATTAAAATCACAATGTATTTGCTGATTCAGTGCCCGCTCGTGTGACTGAACTATCAAAAGGTTTTTGTTGCAAGTTCGACAGCTTTTTTTTGGTTAATATAGTTTCCGAGGGCTTAACACGCTTGAGTTGTCACGCACTTGCACAGTGAAATTTCCGCAGTGTTAAATATTGAACCATTACATTGAATTATTTAAAGGGTTGCTAGTGTGTTTTGCGAGTGAAGGATATAATTATTTATTCTCTTGTGACTATTGTAATTCAACATAATTATATGAGAGATGTAAATATGAAATTTGTTATTTCGACTCTAAAAAAAAACCTAATTATTTTTTCAGTGTAATTTACTCTCAGTGAAAATATTTGAACAGAATTTCTCGCGGCTTTTATTTGATTTGTATTTTAAAGAGTATTTTATTCATTGTAATGAAGAATTTTAGTAGGTTTACATCATTATATTTTTAGATATTTTAAAAGTAAATTGCGTTAAATATTGTAGTTTCATTTTCCGAAAAATAGTTGACCCGCCAAGAATTCGAAAATTAAGAATTATGATTTACAAAATTTTGGCTCATTGATTGTTTAATATTTCTTTACATTACAAAGATTAAAAAAAATTTAAAGATATTAAAAATTACAATACTGACTTTTTTGACCGCAATTTATAATTTTTTTTTTTTTTTTTTTTTTAAGAATATGCGACTATGCATTGCTTCAACTATAGCATTATTTGTTATAAAATATGGAACTAATTATGAAACATCATATAAAGCATATATATGACTTTATATCATTTTCTATAGTACTATTTTTTGTGCACAAACAATGATGAATGATCGTAAATAGTATATTACACTTTAAGGGCAGAAAGTTGAGATTCCGGCACTGCGCGCCATGATGCCCGAGGCTTCGCAGTGCCGGAATCTCAACTTTCTGCCCGTGTAGTGTATATTAGTTTTCTTGCTATCCGGTCGAAAGTACGCAAAAAATTGCTTTGAAAAAAAATTGATGCCTGCCCCCGACATTTGCGGCCCGAGCGAAGCGAGTGCTGCTGGTCGGGGGGGGGGGGGCATCAGGCATCAAATACAGCTGTCAATAAAGATATTAATTTATAATCTATCATATTACTACTTTCTTTTGAGAAAAGATCTTAATTTAATAAATTTAAAGTTATAAATATATTATAAATTAACTCTGATTTTAAGAATAGAAAAAAAACAAAAAAATGAAATAATAATCGTAAAATGCATAGAAAAAAAAATTAAGAAAAAAATCTGTTTGTGTATTTTTTAAAATAATTATTTGTTCAATAATGAATTTATTTATTTGAAAATATCTATCAGAATAAAAAATATTTCTCGTTTTTTTTTGTAATTTAAATATTTAATAAGTCTCATTTCATTAAAATAAATATTAATTTTCTCTAATTAACTTAGTTTCAACCTAAAATCATCGACACATACATTCATAACAACCACAAGTAAGGTTAGGCTTATAAACATAAGTAATAGAGTGAGCGCGACTACCGACTTTCGGACTATCTGCCGCGTCGTGTCTCGTTGTCAGTGCATGAATACATTATTTCGGCTCCCCGTCGTAGAGCACATGCGCGACTTGATCACGGCATAAAACTGAGGCTTTCTGTCGTGAAATCGCAGCGGGAACCCCGTACTTTCGACCGGCGTAGTAAGAAAAATTATAATTTTCTGTCTGCTATATACGTATTTACAATGCAAGAAATATCTTGTTTTTAAAGACTCATAAACAGAAATGCGAATTATTTTCCTCGACTTTAATTTAAATGTTTATTTTTTTTTTACAATATTAAAATCCAACATCCCAAATAAATTCATTCAACTCAAGTTTTATTAAAACCAGTAAAAAAATTTATTTCAGTAATGAGGTAATCACTTACTCTATTTTCTATTTTCTGACATTTTATTTCTTATTACTTTCGTTGTTAAAATAATTTTAGCCGTGATTTGTATCGTTGTTTTTTGTTGTTGTTATCCATTTAAACGTTAAAGATTTCCCAGGTGAATTGCGGCGTTCGTTTCGTATCCTATCCCATCTAATAGACTACAGAATTTTCAACCCGAACCAACGGGAGTCGCAAGTTAAACTTTTTCTGAGCTAGTTAGTGAAGAATCTCTTATCTTTCTCAGTCACAAGCGTTTTACAGTTTTTTACAATACTTTAAAAGTAGTATATTTTTATTTTTAGTTTCCTTACTCGCAGCAACTACTAGTACTTTTATTTTTTCTTCGTCGAGCAACACCGAGTAGAGCTTGCTCATTTTTTTTTAACGCTTTCATTCATTTTTTTATCCGTTTTGGTACTTTATATTTTTACAGCAACTCTAGTTCTGTTTCGTTCGACGTCTCGAGCTGGCTGAAGCTGAGGACAGATCCTCTCTCTATTCTTTCCCGGTGTGGTTGTTTCTATTCTCCAACTCCACCGCATCTTTTTTTATACCTCAGATCCGATACGATCCCGCTCGACCTGCACGAACTTTGTCTCGACTTGGTTCAGCGTTACCGAGCAAAGGAAGAATTCTAAGGAAACAAAGTATGAGAAATAATACAACAAAGAAATAAATAAACCAGAAAAGAATTTAAAATATAAAGTTTCAAGTAAGAGAATTCAACGGAAGCTTATTCTTCAGCCAGTATGTTTGATTTAAGATCTACTCTGTTGATATTTTAAATATAAATTTTACTTTTTATTTATTCTTACTTTCATTTATAATATGAATGACCTAAATTTTTTTTTTCATAACTTTTTAAGATCACGGTAATCAAAAATTGTTTTCCTGATAATGAAATTTTATTTTAATTATCTTTTGTTCAATGTTTAATCAATTCTTATTATTTCTTCATAACACTTTAGTCTCCATGAGGCATTTTCGACGGAAAAAATGTATTTATCTGAACGATTATTCAACGCATAGAATAATTTATATCAACACATACATCTATTCAACAAAAATTTAAATGAAAAATTATTTCCACGTATTCATACAACAAATTAATTTTGTAATTTTTTAAAAATCGGTAAAAGGTAAATTATATCAAAGTGAGCTAAGTCTTAATGTATTTTTTAACCGGTGACGTTAGCCGAGTCGTCTAAGGCGCATGGCCTATAGAGAACTCGGACTAACTTACCGGCCAGGCGTGGGTTCGAATCCCAAGCTGGTCTTAGAAACCAATTTTGGTTGATATTCGGCCCTTGCCGCGTAGGTTAAGATTTACACAACCCAAAAAGACCCAACGTACCACTCCCAACAGTTAAAAGTCGGCGATATGACCACAGCAGTTAAAACCGACTCTAAATAATAATAAAAAAAAAAAAAAAAAAATAATAATTATTATTATTATTATCATTATTATTATCATTATTATTATTATCATTATTATTATTATTATTATTATTATTATTATTATTATTATTATTATTATTATTATTATTATTATTATTATTATTATTATTATTATTATTATTATTATTATTATTATTATTATTATTATTATTATTATTATTATTATTATTATTATTATTATTATTATTATTATTATTATTATTATTATTATTATTATTAATGTGAAATTCCATGAAAAATGACTGGATTTCATATGATATCTTATCCAACTATTTTATAATTATTCACTTATTATATCGCCTTGAAATAAGTTAAACTGAAAATAAGGATAAAAACAAAAATTATTTATTCATTTTATTTGGTTTATATATATGTACGCTTCTCTTTTAATCTCTCAATGTCATTTCATATTTATCTGTATGTACATTTTTTTATCCAGTGGAACTGGCATATCCACTGGAGCAGTAGTAGTGGTACTGTTTTTCCTTTTATATTTTTACCTTTACTTCTATTCCGCATCCCGGTGGAAAACGAAATTACTTTTTCACGAGCGCAGTCTGGTCTGCGCTTTTTCTTAGCAACTGATCTCAGCGTTGGCAGCGGGCTTGCTCCCTCAGGAATAGAGAGCAAGAGCACCGTTCCGGACACCCGCCAAGTGTACTAAGGATCTAAGGATCTGATGTAATTGAGACCAAGACAGATCTTGAGCTCAAGTGAAGAGAGTAGTGAAAATAAGTCTAATAAAAAAAATAAATAAAAAAACTCTAACTCTATTTTATATAGAATTTATTTGTATCTAATATAGAATAATTTATATAATTATGGTATAAGGGAAATTTCGTGACTGGCATTTAAGTTTGATACACTGATAGAAGGATTTGTTTATAGTTAAAAATATTTGTTAATATTTAACAAATCATTTATTAGAGACCACTTTTTAGTCCTTAACAAATATTTCTTAGTATTTAAAAAGATTTATTAATATTTAATAAATGAATATCTGATTTATTAAATACAAACAAATCATTTTAAATACTAAGAAATATTTGTTTGATACTAAAAAATGGTCTCTAATAAATGATTTGTTAACTATTAACAAATATTTTTTTAATACAAATAAATCCTTCTATCAGTGTAGCATTAGAAAAATCTTGATCTGAATTTATACCTTTTCACAACTTTATATATTTTTTAATATTAGTTTTCTTTTATGTTAAACTTTTGGAGCAGTTTTTAATAGTTTTTTGGTTTTATAATTTTTTTCCATTGAATTTTCCAATAGAATATTGAAAATTAATCTATTCTTAGTAATATTATGTCCTAAACTTATTTAAAAAAATACCAAACTTTACACGTGGGGATGAAATCTTAAATAGTCAAAATTTCTAAAAAAATAATGGAGTCATCAACAATTTGGTCTGAAAACCTGTTAGGAAATGCGGAAATAATTGAAATGGTATATAATAATCATTAGAAATAAATTTATCGAGAGTTTTAAAGCCTACAATCTCGTTTCATTTGTTATAATCTGTTATTAGTTATTGTAGTTAAAGTTATTCTTATAGTTATTATATTTACAGTTATTATATATTGTGATGAAAAATATCGAAAAATCATCAAGCACAAATTATTTTACTCATAATTTATAATTCTCGGCAGTCACATAGTAACTACAGGCTGCTAGTATAATATAATACATTATAATATAAAGTAACTCTGTAATTCCGGGGCTGTGCAGTACACAAAATTCCTGTATAGCAGGAAAGACAAAATTCATTTGAAAAATCCAGTAGTAAAGGTCTCTCGCACGTGTCGGCAGACGTGCATGCAAACGAGCATCGGCCTCGCTTACACTTACACTTACTCTGCCCTTGCTTCCCCTCTAGTCTCTCAGGGAATGATGACAGTGGTGCCTACTCCTTGTTGCGTGTCGTTGCCTGTGAAAGCCGACCCGAGACTTGACGTACCTCGAGGGTAATAACGAGTAGAGGGTTCTGCGAAAATAAAAATGAAAATAAAAACAAAAATAAATGTAAATAAATACACTAATAATATCAATAATAATAATAATAATAAAAATAAATATAAAAGGTCACACTTTTTCTTGGAAGAAGTACTGGAGCATTTGGGCTTTGTCGTCAACTATCACTACTTTTTCTTCTTTCTATTCATTTTGTGTGATTCCTCAGATCTTTATCTCCGATTTTCTGTTCACACTCTGCCGAATCGACGCCTTATTATATCGTATTGTCGTGTGCTCACCCATGCAATTTTGCCAGGTCGCATTCGAGAAAACCTAAAATTCTGACTAGACATCCGGATTTTTACTTTATTTTATTTATTTATTTATTTGGTCGCTGTACTAGAGGTGTGGTATAATCATACAGAGACTTTTCTATTGAACATTTGAAGTGAAAATTTTTTCCACGACACTGCTTCATACCTACCAATAGTGGTATTTTTTAATAAAGTTGGGAATTAATTTACGAAAAATTTATCGGTATTCAATGGATTTCTTTATTACAAAATAAAAGATTTTAAAGGGTAGAGATTTATACAATACGTTTGTATTTTATAGATTGAAGTTAAAGTCAACGACGAGTGGATGTTTTTTATTAAATGAATTACGAAAGAAAATACTTGAAAGCCATTTCTGAAGCTTCTTTTAACAACTTAATTTTTATAAGAAAAAAACTTTGAAAATTTCCATTTCTGCATCTTACTATTGTTATGTACTGAACATTTTTGTATTTTCATGTAGAAATGTAGAATAAAATTTCAAATAAAAATTTTAAGAAAGTATCTCCTTCAATATATCAAAAATTTAGTAAGTACAATAAAAGTTGACGGAAGAAAATTTATTTTAAAAGTTTTCATACACAAACAGTTACCGAAAAATTTTATCGTATACATTATAAAAGTTTCTTAGCATTACATATTATTGGACAAATATTTACATTGTGTACGGCAAACATTTTATATTATTTCTGCATAACTACACTTTCTAAGAATAATTCTTTGAATTTATTATCTCCTCCGGTCTAAGAGAAAAAAAAAAAAGATTTCAATAACAAAAATTTTCAATTATTAATTCTATCGGTTCGATTAATTGAATATTTTCAACAAAAGGTGATTTTAACGTTTTATTTTTTATATTAAAAATTTCACAGAGAAAATAAATCTTCTGGTGCTAATACAGTGTGACAAAATAATACAATTCATTCAGAATAACATTGACTACTGTTACTATGAAAATATAAATGTGGTAACAAAGTAGCGTTCATGTCTTTTAGTAAGGGCAATTTCCCGCGGACGTCAGTGTAACATCATCGCACGAGATAAATTCCGAGCTCGTTTGAGGTAACACATCTTCTTTTTGAAGTAGAGGCGGTGAATATCCAAGTGGGGAGGTGTAACGAGTGCAAATGATAGAAACGTGAAATCCATTCACTGCGGCTTGCTTTAAATTTATTATATACATTATGATTATGATTATTATTATAAAACAGACGGGGTGAAGGATCGTGTGAATACCGCATCAGCACTGATGCATCTCCCGTATCATAAAGAAAGAGCGCCGTTATTTTACTGTACGTATGAATGAGGATTGAAGAGCCAAGTCTCGCTCTTCATATTTCGATAACTTTGGGTTTTAGTTTGGAGAAGGTTGGAGGCGAGTCGCCGAGAAAAATGAAATTTATCGCCATATCTCGAGGTAACTTGAGTGACGACAACTTTTCAAGAGTCTCTGCTCAGCAACTCAAATATTTTTTACATTTTTTTTCTTGAACATTTTTCAAGATCTACAATTTCATCTAACTCTTTTTCTTTTTAGTTCTTACTGATAAATTTCTTTATTCAATCCATCACCGTGAAAATTTAAATTAACTGACGAACCATTTTTACTTTAAAAAAAATCTTTATCACTATGATTATGAAAAAAAAATAATTTATTTTTTAATCAAAAATTTATGGACTATAAAAATTTTTTTTTAGTGATAAACTTATTTTACTCGTACTTTCGAAATTATTCATGATTTAAGTGAAATAGATGCTAATCTTGTGCATTTTTCTCTATTTCCAGGTATTCTGAAAATTTCATCGACCATTTTTCATTTTTATATCGAGAAATCCCGATAAAGGTATGACAAAAAATTTCAAGCTTAAAAATTTTCTCAGTATAAATTTCTTCTTAAGTATAAATACGATAAATTTTAAAAACTCCGATTTGATATTAAAATTGTGTTTGTAAATCAAGAAATACAGAAAAATTGAAAGAAATGTTTTTCATAGGAAATTCAATTTTCTACAAAAAAGCTATTCTATGTTTTTCTCATATTCTCATTATTTCACTCAGAAATTCAAACTTTCATAAACACAACTAACTTTAATTTTCACACCATAGGTGTCTCAGAATTTTTCACCGCGTATTTATACAATTACACCTCATGAAAAAGTTTTTTAATAATATTACAACAACTTAACTACCAATTAAACTTCTCTATACCAAGTTACACCATAAAAACCTAACAATCAAAAAACATAAAAAAGAAAAATCTCGTTAATGCTCTTAAAACAAATGGAGACCAAATCTTTGAAGAAACACAACTTTTACGTCTTTAAAAAATAAAAATAAAAACCAAACAGCTTTAAATCATAAAATAAACGAGCACAATATCCGATTAATTTCCCTGTAAGCAAAACTTGAAAACTTACCTTCGGCGTCGGGAAATTTGTCAAACGAGTAGAAAAACTGTAAGTCGTTTCTTTGTATTCGGTACTTGATAAAATTTTCCCTCCGGTTAGGTTGTCGTCCAAATCAAAAGGTACCTTTCTCTACTCGAACGATTCATTATAATGATTCGGACCCGTCGAAACGAGGAAAAATCAAATGGCATGTCGAGGAAGGCGCTAATTGGATCCTCGAACGACGTGAGAAGCAGTCTGCCAGCGCCAGCAAAATTAAGCTAAAAGAGAAAGAGAAAAAGCGAATCATAGCGGGAGAAAACAAGGAAAGAGCAAAATAGAGACCGATATAACCACCAGGCTTTCAACCTGTGCTGTTCTTGCTCCTTCTATTCCATTTGGGCATTATTACTCCCTTCCCCTTCCCCTTCCCATACTCACATACTCACTCTCACCCTTATTCGCACTTACCAACACACATATAAATTTACATATAACGAAAGCACGAAACAGTTTCAGTTGGCACCTATTAACGCCGGAAATTGAAACGCATCTCCGGAGGAAATATGAAAGACAAATAGATAAAGAGAATAGGAACAAAGTGTGAATTTAATTTTCGTGTGTGTATACATACATATATATATACACATTCACACACAGATTCAGTCCTGTCCATTGTCCATACTCATACCCACACTCGTCTGTAATTAATATTTTTTTATTTAAAACAATTTTTTATTTTATTTTAGTTTTTAATTTATTCTCGTTAGCCACGCGAATGGGCTCACCAGACGAGATTAACTTTCCTAGTGGTCGAGCTCAATTTTCCGTCAGCCGTGTTCTACTTCGTCAGCCTGGGTGTGCAACCACCAGCACTCTCGGCATGTATACAACTCACCACACACATAGTGTGAAAGTCCTACCGCACTCATTTGCTCTCTTCTCATTACACTACATATCCCATACACCCCAACCTTTACTAGATTCACCGGCACAGTCCTTTGTATGTTTTCTCATCACCGTGCATTACCACGTAAATACGTATATTTTCCATACACCTCGTTTCCTTTTTATTTAATATTTAACTTTTATTTTTATACACTTTTCTCGCTCTTCAAAAATCGACTCGACATCTCATGCTGTATAATTCACTTCATATTCTTTATCTTTGTTAATTATCTAATTTCAGCTATCATTAATTGCCATTATTTTCCTTTGACATGGCTGCAAGCTGATAAAGAAAAGTGTGCTCGAGCGAAAGATAGATATTTTTAATTAAAAAAAGTCTAATGAAAAATAAGTCTGCTTTAAATCCGAATTTCAAACAAAAAATTCATTTTAAAAGTTATGATGAGTGGAGCAAAACTATATAACTTTATACCTTCCATTTTAATCGTACGAGTGTTGACTTTGATCTAGAGTGAGGAGGAAAAAATTATTTCAATATTCTCGTTCTGCTGGAATTAAAAATTCACGTCACATAATTAGACTCGACGGACGGCATTTGAAAAATCATAAAAAGATCCAGATGTAAGTTAGGATATTAGTGTTTGATTCTAGAAACAGTGTATGAAAAAAAAAAAAAACACTCCTTTTGCCCACTAAATAGCGCTTTTTTATTTTTATTTTTTTTTCTTTTAAAATAACGGACTAGATTTATTTTTAAATAATTTGTTCCAATAATTTTTTTTTTAAATAAAATCGAAGAATGATATTAGTATCATAATAAATTGTTATGATTTTATGAATTCGTAAATTTTTTTTATTGAAAAAAATTAATTTTTAGTGTTATAAAATAACTTTTTGGATATTAAAAAAATATTCAAACTTCCTACCTTAATTTTTCTACTTTTAGTTCTAGCTGCTAAATAATTTCCTAGCGACCAATCTTAACTTAAACATTAACTGATTTTCAGTTAACCTTTTGACACCCTCGACATTTTTCCGAGTTAAAAAGTTGTGATATTTATAGAAGTTGAAATTTAACCACATCGATCTATTGAAATTTATATTCTCAGTTTGACTTTTTAGTAGCTTAAAATAATCTTTGAACGTGATTCTATTGGAACAATAAAATCAACTATTCTCTCGACTGTTACGTAAAACGGACGGATTCGATATAGATTTATGTTAACTACGACATTTCTAGATTCTACATTTAACGAATTCACTTCGCGCATTGAGTTATACCTGCTCTACCGATCGTTTCTCTTACAGTATAACCCCGTTGATTTTCACTTGGTCGCGACAATTTTTATCTTTTAGCTTTTTATTTGAACTTTTGTCCTTTTATACTAACTCCCGATCTTTTATTCTCATCATCTCGTCGAGATAAGCCATTACTGATTCAGCGTTTCGTTTGCTTCAAAGAAAAAAAAAGAAGTAGAACTCACGTATTTTTACATTGAGGTGCAGAGGTGCAGAGATATGCCAGCGCATAGTCATACAAATGAATGAGTGTTTTAACTCTCTAGCACTTTATCGGCTACACCATGAATATGCACTCGTTAGTCTGCACTATTATTATTTATGTGCTTCTAGATAGATTTTAACGAAAAAAAAAAAATCATTTACTTTTATGTCCTCAATAAAAATGGCACTTGATATCTGTACGTCGATTATTGTACTTTGAAATGTTCATTATAAAAATTTAGAGTTCATAGTATCGATTTTAATGAAATGAAAATTTTCGTTTAATGTTAAATTTTTTTGTGACAAAAGTTTTTGAATTGATGAAAAATCAATTAATTTATTTAAATAAAAGAAAAAATTTATCGCATTCAAATTTTTCAAAATTAATTTCTGCACAATTGTTTTCCTCACTTTTCGGTATAAATTTTTTTTTCTTTTTAATATCAAAAGGTTATACATTTTATTAATTTTTATTTTTTAAAATATTTGAATGAATTTTTGGCATATCTTCAAAAATTGAGTGGCAATCCAATAAATAATTAAATAAACTATAATAACATTTTTATCCAATTTCGAAAAAATGTGAAGAATTTTTTAACTAAAACCTTTTGATCATAAAATGGAATTCATTTAACCACCATCGAAAAATTCCTTCCAATTAAATTATATTTCTATAAAAAAAAATAGTTATTATTGAATTTTCTTTCATTTCAAAACTAAACAAATAGTTACACGGAAAAAAAAATATTGTTAAAATGACTATCCAACGTATCCTCAAACGACGTTTCCTTAAAATAACAATCCGGATTTCTGATTTAAGGATTAATTTGTTTGACTTAAAAGCATGCAGAGAATAGCTTTTGTAAATATATGTAGTTTTGTCAAAACAGGCAATTGTTTTGTTAACGTGAGGATCTGTATAGTTGAATTAACTAAATGTAACGCTAAAATAATGATACGGATCGTCATTTTGATGATACGCTGTATAGCTGAATTGGCTATACAGCGTATATCTCTAAAAAAAATGACTATACGGCGTATAGTCAGAATAACGATACGTATCCTTATTCTAACAATATTTTTTTCTCCGTGTACAAGAATAACCAGCTCCATAAAAAACACTAATTGATTTGAGACTTAACTTAAATATTTTATTACTATATAATTATATTTGCCCGAACTAAATTTATCTGTCGATACCAATTACACCATTGCCTCTCTTCGGTGGATACATCCTTCAAATATACACGCTCTATTTCCAGTAATAACATTACATTGAATTCAAATAATTTATAACAATCGCAACTATATATATTCTAATTAAAAGCACCACTTTATACAATTATGAAATGTAAATTCATCAAAAGTTGTCATTGAATGAAAAAAAAATATCGATATAATTTTGCTAATTAATTTACCTTTGACGTTCGTATCAAAATCGAGCAGTTGAACGAACTACGTTCAATTTTTAACCCCTTATAGATTTAATATTACTTTTCAAAAATTTCAAGCATCAATTCATGAAATATTTCCCTCTATTTCCCGCTGAATAATTTATTGCTACTAAAATAATAAAACACTAAAATATTGATGAAAATGAAACAAAAATTTCTCATTCCTCTTCGACATATATTTGAATAAAACTAAGTTAAGAATTCATTAAATTAAATATAAAATAGATTCATTCCTCTTCATAGTTTTTTCGAACTTATATACATATAATCATCATGTATCTTATTTCTCAAAGGTATTTTTTTACGGCTCGATCTCTTTCAATTCTTTATTAACCTTAAAAAATCAAATATTGTGTTAAATCTTATGTTTTTCTGTATTGACGAAAAACATGTAAAAAAATAATCTTTTTGTTAAAAAAAAATCGACTCATTTTTTATAAATGTCATATAAATTGTTATTTTCTTTACTTTAAGGTTATTCCCACATTATAATATGATTATTCGTAATTTTATCACGAGATTGTGTGAAACATTTGCACGGGTCGGTAATAACATGAATAATAGCGATTCTAAAAAAACTATTCTCTCTACCAAGAATGACAGTTCTAGTCGTAAATTTTCTTAACTTTTCCACAAATTGTCGACACCCGCACGAGCGCTCCAGCGATCAAGGTTCATTACTGATTTCCACAAACCAATGTGCAATCAACTCCGTCCTCACCGTCCAATTTATCTCCCGTCTCTCTCTACCCACAGCACTAGGGTGAAACTAACCCGAACCGTGTCGGTAGAATCGTTTAACTCGTGAATGAGAATATTTTTTAGCAAGAGAGCAAGCTGCGGGGCTCGTGAAATACCTGCCGAGAGCCGGTTAAAGGTAAAAAGTGATAAAAAAAATGTAAAAAGTAAATAATGAAAGGGTGCAAAAGGTAAAAAGCTGAATATAAAATAAAATAAAATAAACCGTTAAATTTTATGGAGCATTGCGAACGATGTTTCACTAACGATCAATTTTGACGAGCCAACGAGTGCCCTCTTGATGACAAATCCAATCAAGTTTATTTCACAATAACCTTTCGCCCCTTAATCATTATTTAAATTATTAAATCATCCGTTTTATTTTTTGACATTATTAATGACTAAAGAAAAAAAAATTCAGCAGTTAATTGTAAAAAATGTTTATTTAACTTCCTCTAGTTTTTATTTGATTTTTTTTTGTCGTACTTAAAGTTTAATGTAACGAATACATTTTCATAACGCATTTCGTTATTTACACTTTTTTCTTCAGACATTATATTACTCCTTTATTTTCTCAGTCTTTTTTCTCTCATTCCTCTTTACATCCTGTATCTTTAGCATTATATTCCATTTTCCATAACATCCTGGTGCATAATAGTCTCAGGTGTGTATGCGCATAAAGAATACAAAAAATAACAACCCGTATTTTCTCAATTTTTTTTGTTCTCGTCTATTTCTGATAACTCGTCATCTTCGTGTCAGTAACTGCAAGGTGAGAACAGAAGATGGAAAACTTTTAGTATTTCATTTTCATTTTCACCCTTATTCTATGTGTACCTTATGTGTTTTTTATCATTACTATTATATCAATCCATTAATACTGAATTTATGGTGATACATCAGTGAGAATAAAGATTGAAAACGATATTCAATACCGTTGCTGTTCGACTAAAAAGTATTGTAGCAAAGAAACAAAGAATAAAAGCTTGAGTAAAAAACGTAAAACTTGAATGGCACATGGCCGAAGAAGTAAGCCAAAGGGGTTAACGTGAGTTGGAGGCGATAGGATAACTTTTTCGCCGTTTCTCTTCAACGGGATCCTCTTCACGAATTTGAGACGCGATAAGTGAGTTTTTGCCCTGGATACATAAAAAAATGAGATGAAGAAAGAAGAAAAATGTAGTAGGTTCTGGGTTCTGGGCGAAAATGAGTAAAAAAAATGAAAACTAAAGAAAAAAAAATAGGAAAAATAAAACGACAACCCGAGCCATGTTGGAGGTAAAGTAGGTCATTTTATCTGAAAAGCTTGACAGAAAGACAAATTGGTGGATTATATCTTTTTACTTAGAAGTGGACTGCCCACTTTTCTTATCAACTCACTTTCATTATTAATCCCGACACGACTTTATTAAGTTGAATGGTTATTAAAGGAAAGAAATAAAAAAGAGGAAAAGGTTTGTCGAAAAAAGCCCTCGGGGTTCTGGTATTATACATAATTGATGTATCATGTCTTTTTGTGGTGGAGGTAGAGGTATAGGTATAGAATAAAACAGTATTACACCGGTACTGGATATAAGTTTGCGAGAAATCGATTCAGATTCTATTGAAGTCAATATAAAGACTTGTAAAAAAGTAAAACGAGTAGGAGGAAGCGAAATAAAGAAAGAAAAGCTTAAAGAGAAAAAATAAAGTACTCGCAAGTAGTAAATTGAATCTTGCTCGACTTTGTACCGAACGAATCGGATCGCTTCACCCCCTCCCGCCCCCTACTCGCCGGCACTGACGTTCAATTAAAATTTCCAGAGACGAAAAAAAGCTTGGAGCAATTCTCGGATCAGTTCGCTCACGCTCACCACCACTTCAAAACTTCCACGCTCAAGAATGTTGAGCTTTCCTCCGCTCCTTTTTGTTTCATTATTTCTATTTTTATCGTCTGCACCCTTTGTCTCTGCCTCTGTCTTTTTTTTTCCCTGTCCGCTCTCACCGCAGAGTGTTAGACTCAAGACGACTAAATGCCGGTCTAGAAAATGTGAGACAGCTCGTGTTAAACTTTGAAAAAACCTGCCGTGCTCTTACTCTCCGAGATTAAAAATTTGCGGTTTGGATCTGGAGGGGACTGAGAGAGAGAAAAATCAAGTTGATTGGAAAGTTGACGAGCTCACACATTTTTCTAACTTTTCACCTAGATTTTTAGTTTTTTTTTTGGTCATAGACAAATTGAAAAAATTTTTGAATCTTATTTATTTTGATATATTAACTTCACGTATTTAAATTACAGTAAAAGTCTATTTTATTATAATAGTTTAAAATTTACAGGGTATTTCAGGAGCTTATAACTTGTGTAAGCCTCTTTACATTACCCAGATCTTAAGAATACATCAACCGTGTAATCTACTTTATGCACCGGACTTTGATGGTCTAACTATCAATTTATAATGTTAGTACTTTTTTTTTTGTTTGAAAGCTCACCTGTTATTTTTCATTTTATTGCTCGATAAATTTATTATTAAATTTTGTAATAGTAATTTAAAAACGACAGAACAGTACAAAGTCTTTAATGCTGAAAATCCTTATCAACATTGAAGATAAAAAATATTGGTTGATTTTTTTCTTAAATTTTATCACAAATAGAAAAATAAAAAAAAATTGTAATTAAATATTAACAAACCCTTTTATCAGTGTAATTTTACACAATATTTGACAGTTATCATTTTCAATTTTATTAACAACTCATAATTTTCAATAATTAATCATATGTCTTTTTTAATACCAGGCTTACATTTTTATCATCTGAAATTACATGTTATTCGGTAAAATAATAATCGATAATGGTTATTTCAAAAACTTTATCTCTCGAATTCGTTGTAATGTATTTTTTAAAAATTAAATCCAAACACTAAAAACTCTTCCCATGAGAAGAAGTACATTTTGAAGCAACTAAAATATAAAGACTACCATGAGCACGATCACGATCTCCAACATCCTGTCTTTGGATACTTGAAAAAAACAGAGCAAGAGTTAGGAAAAAGAATGAGAGCATATCGAAATTGAAAAACTTGGCAATCGGTAGCAGTGATAGAGGATAGAACTAGAACTCACTTGTAAACTCGAACAATGTAACTTTATAGTAAAACAAACATGATGCGAGAAACTTTACCGAAGAATGTTTCTCGTAATAACTGGTTTAAATCAATTGAAAAGTCATAAACTTTCATCAGAGTCCCAATAATTGCCCATAAAATTAAGTTATTTGTTTTTGTGCTTCATGCTTGGTATTATCCATACACCGACGATTATTGGCATCTCCATCGAGCATCGAACAAGTCACCAGGCAGACTATCATCAAACAAGTTTATACTTTCCCAAAGTAAACTCCTATACACTTAACTTAAATCTAATTTTTTTTATTTCAACTGAATCCTCCTTCTTTCCGATACTTGTCTGTTCCTGGTTCCCGATCGGTAAAATCAACCAACCAACTGTGCTCCCGCTTTAAAAGAACCTTCGTGAATTGCCTCGTTCCCGTTACGCTAATGCATTCCAAACTTTTCGATCTTCATCCGGTTTTTTTACCTTTTTATCTCTTTTCTATCGTGTTCCTTCCCTCCGGAGTTGAGTTCAAACTCTCTTACTCTTGCTCTTACTCCTACTCCTACTAATTCCACCATTTCCTCCCCGGTATAAGTATTTCGAGTCCTTTTTCTTAAGATCCTCAACTTAAATTAACATGTCATGCTCGACGAGTGTTTTTACTTCGCATCCTGCACCAGACTTCCAAATATCGAGGACTTTTGACTCGATTAAATTTCATGAAATGTTGTACGTGAGAGTAGTTAAACAATTTTGTTTCAATGTTTATTTAATATTTATCTTTGAGCTGACATGGAAAAAAAATATTAATGTTTTTTTTTTTTTTTATAGAGAATCTCATTAAATTCATATTAAAATTTATTTGCATTCTAAAGTTTGAAATGTCGTTTTTCAAGTATTAATTAAATTCATGAAATGAAAAATATATCTTACAGAAAATATGAATAATTCAGGATAACGTATATGTAAACATAACACATGTTTGCAATGTAAGAAAACTTTAGTTTTTTTTTATTTCGAATAATTTCTTCTTTTAAAATTTATGATAAAAAAAAACAGAAAATTTAATAATTTCTGTGTATATTTAGCTAGAGCTTTTGAAGTCACCTTATATGTAAATTTATATGTAAAAAGTTCACGGGAAGTTTTTTTATCTGAAATATTTGTTGGTAAGAAAATTAAATTTTATTTAATTAAATTTATCTTGAATGTTTTAGCATAGATAAATTAATATTTTTTCTTGAGCTTGAGTAAAAAAAATTTTAATATTAAAGATAATTTTTAAAATGTTTAATTAAAATTAACGGAGATAAAAATCAACATTTGTCATAATAAAATAATCTTTGACGATTTGATGGAGAAGAATCTGAAAAAGTGGTGGAATAAAAGATGATGATAAGGAAGGAAAAGCAAAGAAAAAGACAGATATTAAAGTCGGGAAATGAAAATACGTGATCACGCAAGCTAAATATCATTATCTATGTTTCATAGAGAGAATAGAGGAAAGGAGAAGAATCGACGTGTGCATTGAGTCAAGTCACTGGAGAGAAACAAAATGACACCGAGAGCCCTGCTATACATACAATATTTGCCTATGGACTGTATTTTGAGGCTGTTCAGAGCCGTGTCACCTGCCAATTTCACGTCCTATCTTCCAAAAGCATAGCACTGAGTAGTGAGTACAGTCGTGTACATCAGCGGCAGCTCCATACCTCCAGAAGTAGGAGGAGAAGTGCCTCAGGATTGCAGTGACAACGAGCAAGAGAAATTCTCGAGAGCCGGATGCTGGGTGGTGGATCCTGGATGTTGGATGTTGGATGGCTACGAGACTACTGCACATTATGTCGACTCTCTTCAGTATATTACCTCCCGAATGACTGACTGACTGAATGTCGAGTGTAAGCAGAGCAGAGGAGCAGACTGCACGCGGAATAGTAGTTGAGCCGGAAGTAAAGAGACGACTAGACGAGCAGAGAAGAGAATAGAAGAGGAAGAAAGAAGGTGGAAGACGAGACCCATCCGCGTTCCAATACGTGACGTTTTACACCCCAGTCTTGGCAGAAGGTTTTATTCTCCAGGAAACTGCCGTGTTCTGCTCGTGAGGAATTGGAAAGACTTGGCTGTCTCCAGCACCTACATGTTTTCTTAGCTTTCAGTTGGGCTCTGGGGTTTTTCCGCGAGACACTCAAAACACCGACGATTTGTTTGACTTGATGTATTGCTCCAGAAAAACAAAATTAAGTTTTGTTCGTTTTAGTTCTGTTGAGTTGCGTTGATTTAAGGATTTTTTTTCTGAATAAATCATGGACACTTTAAGAATATGGTAAATTTTTATTTTTAATTTTTGAATGGAATAAAAAATTTTGAAATATTAAAATTCATACCAGCGATTTCGGTGCTTACAAAGACTTTTCATGTAATATTTTTTTAATTAAAATTTATTTCATAGATTATAATATTTTCAATATATTTTTTATCTAGTTTACTAAATTATGTTATATTTTCTTACATGTATTGCTTACATATTTTTGAAACAATTCAATTACGTTGAAAATATATATTTTATACATATTTTGTATATTATTCATTCATTTTTAAGGTAAATATTTTACATAAAAGGTACAATATTTTAACAAAAATAAACTTGAAAAAAAAAGTACTAGCCATTCTGTAGAATTTACAGAGTACAAAACTTTTAGCCATTCTCGACTATCAAGAGCGCTGTATATATTTACCAACTAAAAATTTGTTTGGACAATACTAATCCTCCATTAACATGATTCCCACCCTCAATTTATCCGAGTTCTTACATCAGTATAAAGCAGTTCCACATTTCAGCTCTCTGTTTCCGAATTAAATATAATTTCTCTTGAATTTCCTTCCAGAGAGCCAGCAGAGACCAGAAATAAAAATAAACCCCATCTTAGTGCATCTCCGAACCAAATATTTATTTTCCCTCTAACTAAGTACACAGGAAACACAGCCAACAGATATACAGTTACCAAAATCCAATACTACTCTCCATTAGGAAAAAAGCATTTTATCAAGTAAACAGTGTCCAAAACCGATAACAACCCAACAAACTATCACAGGCTAACATACAACATACATTACATTAAAGCTGTACCCACTTTGGCATTACAACATTGATCTTTTATTTAACGACGAGAAACTGGAGACGCGAGAGCAGGAGTTAGGGGTTAATTGGGTTAGTTGGCTCTAGTTACCTCTCCGACCTCGTTTCCTCCGCATTATCGTGAACAGGCATCCTCGTATCTCGTTCCTAGTCCTGACTCTCCTTCTCCTCTGTCCCTCCACTCGCCGCAATAATTCTCTTACTCACTCTTCACTCTTCACTCTTAACTCTTAACTCTTAACTGGTGGTCGTGAGTACATCCACTATCCAGCATCCACAAGTTTACCAGCTCAACTCGACTAAACTCTCTACCTCGGGGCAGCTCTCAGCATGTGCCATGCCACAACGAAGGTCACGTTTGACGGCAAGTGTGTCTTTGCTTCCCTGTTCCATCCACAGATCTCCGAGGTGTGGATTTAGCTTCGGGATAAGCCTATGCTTAAGAAGAGGAACTACAAGTAGAACTAGAGCAATACTTTGCGGATGCGCATGTAATACACAGACTAAGTCTTATTCTTCTTCTTCTTCTCCTCAAGGCTCACCTTTGTTTTCTTATTCGGAGTCTGCTCCCTGCTGCTATAGATATTAATGTACCGCGTGGTACATGTACTGAAAATTAATTACATTTACCCATCCCCGAGTCTCTCCTCTGATTTTCATTTCCTCTTACAGAAGCATCAGCATAGCTCCATCTTTTGCGTAGCTTCGCTCTGCTCTATATCGCATTAAATCCGCCGGGAGTTCATTCTCGCCCATTCAAAGATATCAATTCCCTGATGGATTAACTTGTTTCTGTGCTCTGTAATTTAATATGCCAAACTTTTCTCGCTTGCATAACAAACCGGGACGGAGATATAAATATATATGTATATACCCGTCTTTACTTCTTAATTCATTACATACAGACAAACACGTACCTACAAGCTAGAAGCTTCTTCAACAGTTCTTGCCGCAGTCTTAATTACTAGAATCGACAACTAGATTCTCACTCCCATCAAAACTTATTCAAAATAAAATAAATTTATGTACTTTACTAATTTAATTAATTAAAATATTTAAAGTTAAGCTCGAGATATTTTGAGCTATCTATAGACTTAATCAATACGTCGCTAAACAACCAATCCGCATTTGAGTTGGAGGCAGACCAGTTAACCAGTTGGCTTAATTAAAGATGCTAATAAAATAAAAGTAAAACACTGGAAGCATTACGGCATTAACTTAATGCGAAGCTTATTAAAATATATAAGCATAAGCTTCTGAATTTTTTAATTAGCAGGAAATAGTGAGTTCAAGTACGGTAGAGTAAGAACAGATGAGCAGAACTCAGAATTACGAGGTATTGAAATTAATTGCTTTAATACATACTCGGGATAATTATTTCACTTTCTATGACTAATGAGTCTCCATTAATATACAAATGGGTTTGCGAACAAGAGTTAAGCCTCACTTTGATGGACTTAGAAGCACGTACCAGGGAACTAGAGACTTAGCAAGCTTAAATAAGTCAATATTGAGAGGATATGTGTAAAAGCTATTCAATATTCATATATATATATTTAGGGGTGTATTATAATACATTATATTATCCACCATCTACTACCATCTATATATAGGTGTATGCTGAATATAACATATAGCATAAACATAATCGCTTCTGATTTGAAGTTTTGAACTTGAAACTATATTATATCTCGGTCTCAGTCAGCTGCAACGCCATTACCCTCGCCTCGCTCATTCAATTTCAATAATATCTCGAACTTGTAAATCCCTAGGATTTCATGGGCTACCATTCGACATTGTGGGATCTATCATGGTAAACCTCATTCCACAAATGAATATCTAAATTACCAACTTCCATCAACTATTTTAATAAATCCATTTACTTCATCTATGGCTATATTGCTTTATTCAATTCCTATTCGATTTATGTACGATGATGTATGACATATTATGTGTATTGTTCGTAACTCATAATTCATAACTCAATTCAAATAAAAAATATAAACACTTGCTATTGTACGCTTAGAGTTGGGTTGCTACGAAGCAACTGGTTAATTTCAGGAATTTTACTTTAACTTTTCAAACTTGACCGCAGTATGTCGAAGTTAGTAACCAGAATTATTAGATTTAATGATTCAAAATTATTAGTTTAGTATTGTGAGTTTAAAGTTTAAATGGTGATTTTAAGCTTTTTTTTTTTTTTTTAGCTTTTGTGGTTTATATGAATACTTCTGTCTTACTGAAAAGCATGAATTTGAAATTTGGTATGTATGAAGAAGCAAAAAGGTAATTTGATTTCCAAAAAATTGAATTTAAAAATATATCTCACATGTAATAATGTAAAATCTGAGTATCACGAATATTCATCTCAAATACAAGTTCTCAACTTTTGATCACTTCCAATCCCAATATATTTTATGGTGTATCGAACATACATACACACATTCCATAACTTTCCGATAAATCTGAATCATCTAGCACTTAAATAATAATTTCCTTTCCCTTAGAACATCCAATAACTCAATCAGATATTCCTCTATAAAATATTCAAAAGTTAATACTTGAGCAATTAATAAACTCTCAAGCCAATAAGTCTCGAATTAAAATGTTGTGAAAATATAAATCACTTTTATTTCTCGAATGTCATCGTAATTCATGTCTCGAAAATATAAGTTATTTTATTTACTTACAATTACTAACTCAACTCAACTCAACTCGACTCGACTTGACTTCATTCAATGTAATATATTTATTTATATATTTACTTTATACTCTTTGCTTTTATTTGGGTCGAGATCTATATCTCTCGCCTCTCGTCTCTTTTATTTAAAGTTTCATCAGTTAGGTACAGGTAGCAGCCTCAGTCCCAGGACCGCGATCGCGATTTTCTCGTTTTCTTTCACTCACTATTTCTTCAGCGCAAGTATAAGTCGTTATTATTGCCAGTCCAAGCTTTTCACCCGGTGTACCACCCAACACCACGCGATTCGGCATAATGTATCGCTTCTTGCAACCGTAAAATACATTATTCATCGATGCCGTCCGCTTCTTACCGCCTTGCTCGTTTTCAACGAGCCCCGCGTGCTGCTGCAACGCTTCTTACTTCTTCTTCTTTCTCTTCTTCTTCTTCTTCTTCTTACTATTTCTTTTACTGCCACTGCCACTACATTTACTCATACTATTGCAATAACTACTACCACTCCTACTACTCTATTTCCTGACTCTTTACTCTTACTACACTTACATCGCAAACTTCTCCAACGACTTGTGACTCCTCCTCTGCATTTATGCATTTCCGCAATCTTTATATCCCTTTCCTTTCTTTTTTTTTTTTTTAACATTTATTTTTATTTCTTCTCTTGTGTTTGACTCTTGACGTTTTGATTTCATCAAAATCCGACGAGGTAAAAAAAATAAAGATGTAAATAAATCCATCTAGGTAATATCGTGAAATTTTGACGAGTAATAAAAATTAAAGCAAGTTTTTTTTGGTACATTTCAAATTTTTTATAATCCTGAAAATATTTGACGTCTGAAAATTTATAGGATTTTTTAAATGAATAAATTATTATAAACAAATTCTTATATAGAGATTTTAAATTATTAGTTGATGTAAATTTTTTTAAAATACTTTTTTAGTTTAAATTTATTTATTAAGTAAAATCAGAAAATTTCCGAATGTCTGTTGATTTCAATGTTATAATATATTTTCAATTTATAATTATTCCATTTTTTTAATAGTATTAACAATTTATACTTGTCCATTTATTGTTCACATCATTGTTCGTAAAAGTTTCGAAAAATATTTTTTAATTCACAAAATTAACGAAAAATAAATTTTTTCTTCCCTTATCAATCTTTCTTGCTTCCACCAGTTGATTTCAATCGAGAATACGCATGCGTTAACACACATGAACTACATTACCAAAGTTTTCAATGACAACAACTTTTAATTTCATATTACAAATTAAATGATTCAACTATAACATACATGAGAAATTTTCATAAAATTTTCCTTTCTCAGAAGTTTGGTACTATAGAACTAACATTAAAGAAATCAACCAATAGATAAACTTCCTAAACTGATAGTATATCCTGTAACATGCTAAAAAGGAACAAACATTGTTTTTATCTTCATCATCACCTATACTGGTACAACATACGGAATTTTACGAACAAACATTATGGTAGTATCACGATACCAGCGTATGATGAATCTTTGAGCAAAAGTCTATCACCATAAATACAGTGGACGCTTTTATCGAGAATTTATGACAGCAAAATACACGGCCAAGGTACGCCGTAGGTACACATATGTGCCCTTATATGTATTACAGTCTATATTTTGTACCATAAATATATATCCAGACTAGATAGATATACATAGATCTATATATATGAATTTATAGGATATATAGGCATAGACTGCGTAAAGCTAATCCGGAATACCAGGATGCTTTAGCTCCGACTCATCTTCTCCACCTTCTCTCGTTTTCTCCAATGGATAAAGATGTTATCGTTAGGAACGACTTCCGGCAGCCTGAACGCGCCCGCCACCGGTACCGATATCCAATCCCCCTGCATCATCTAATCGATAGCTTTCTTATACCTTTACTTTACTCGGTTACAACCTCTCTTATCTTCATTCCTATCCTACAGCCACCCAACCACTTGCTTTTTTTTCCGCCCTTGTGCGCCGGCATAAAAAGAGCATACGGTAATTTTTACTCATTTTTTTTCATCCTTTCTCATCCATGCCAACCAGATATCGAATTACGCCAATAAATTAAAATAAAATCTAATAAAATGTTATTCGCGCTATTAAATTCCGTGAAATGAAACAGATGTGGATTTTGGGAATATTGTTATCATTTTTTTTTTTTATATTTTAACTACTACAAGTAAACTTAATGAAAGTGTTAAAAATACCAATTGTGTGTATATATGGAATTTTTTTTAAATGATTATTTGTTGAGCAATTAAATATGCAGTATATTAAATGTTTGAATTCGTAAATATTTATTCCGTTGACACATACATTATTAAATAAAAAAAAGCTCAATCATTAAACATGAAATTATTTTAAACAAAAAAACTTTCAATTAAAAATAAAAAAAATTAATATTTCAACATTTTTATTTATTTACCTAACTAATTACTTCCATTAAGTAGAGAGTACTGAAAATAAACATATTTTTCCACTTTTTTTTTTCATCAAATATTGAACGAACAGGCATTCCGGTACAACTGTTTGCATATGAAAATTTTCACAGCAATATTTGATATCGGGTAATTATTTTTTCGCAAAATAATCGGTTAAAATTCCAGTGGTTTGCAAGCTCAATTCCAGATTAAATATTAATCCATTATTGGATATTCAGCAAATGATTCTCGGGCGGGATCGGGACTTTAGCGGATGGAGCGCGGACCCGAGACCGCAATATATATACCGGGATCGCATGCGATATCGCAATTATGACACGGGCGAATAAATTATCCTGCGTCACGTTATGGCAACGTGTGCCACCCGGCGGCATTGCTGCAACAATCGCGCAATACACTGTACGCTACATAGTATATACCATGCATCGCAATAAAAGGAGGAGGAGTATTAGATCGAGACGGAGATAGCAAATACAGTAGTAAGTAAACTAGAGTTGCAAGAGAGAGAAAGTTCCAGTGGCAGAAAGCCGCATGGATACGCTTACGCACCCCTTGCGGATAATTCATCAGTCGAGAGTACGACAAAGCATAGTTACTATACTATTCTATGTGAATATAATAGTAATATAGTAATATAGTGTAGTAGTACAATATAGTAATACAATAGTATAAGGGCCGCGAGGGAAGTGATGCGCACCGCTGCGTGTGTTTGGGTGCGCGTACGCGTGCCAAATTGCCCGCTATTCCAAATTGTACGAATGAAGGATTCATTTCCGATATATGATAATAACCACATTTAAATTATATATATATTGTCGCTTCGAATTTTTATTTATTGTCAATTAATGATCCAATATAATTTAATTTATATCACGTCGTATATGTTCTATGTTCTATTTTGTGTAGACATTTCGGTGGATAAGGATATTAATAGGTAATAGTGAGATATAATTAGTATGATACCAAATCAACCGAGAAATAGATAACCCGCTAGTGTGGGTAGATTATTCTACGATCAATAGATGCTAATTACACGGGATAATTAAAATCTTAATAAATTATTGACTGGTGATGATGTCTGACATATAAAACCCGTGATGAAATTTTCTGATATGGTAGGATACGATCATATATGTACCGAAAAAATTAACTTGTAAAATGGTAAACATTTAAGTTGGAATTATTAATCATACTTTTATATACTTATTATTATTTATTATACTTTCGTTATTTCCGTTCTAATATGGCCATTTGTGTCCTGATATGAAAATTATTCAGATCAAGACATATTAAAACATATATGGCCATATTAGGACATATCACAAAATTTTTTCACGAAAAGAACTTTAATTTTGCTGATATTGAACTTTCTTTTATAAAAAGATTTGAAAATTTTATTGAGAATTATATAAGTTGGCCTTTTTAAGGAATCAAATATAAATCTCTAGGTAAATTTATACATGTATAGTATAATATAGGGGAAGTATTGAACATATTGACAGAGGCTTTTGATCATTCGATGGAGCATCGCTCAAAGGCTCTAGGCTATTTATCATAGTTTATTTATACATTTGATTACTTTTTATTTACTTTCGTAGCAGGAAACTGGGAAAAGTACAGGCACTTTTTAAGAATAAAGGGAGGTTTTATTTCAACGCGTCTTATCTCAGAGTTCAAAAATTTTATGGGCTTACAATCTATCTCGTAAACCTACAAACAATCTTTTATCTCTTGCACAGGTTTCTCGTGAATGTTTCGTGCCAAAACGAAATTTTGGTGAGACAAATGATTTAGGAAACGGTAAAAGGTTTGTTTTAATATTAAATGTAAGTTTAAATATGCGATTAAGGCGAGTTATTTGGTGACAGAAATAATTCTAGAGACAAATTGTCGAGATTGTTACATGACAAAGTAGTGTAGCTTGTATCTGGTTTGTCAACATGTGAATTATTCATAGTTTCATCACGCTTCAATATTGTGTTTTGATGTTAGGTGTTTTGTTGAATAAGATAGAATCAAAATAAAATCTAATTAAACTTAATGACTCATTAATTTTGATAACTTATTCGGTTTATATACTAAAATAAACAAACTCGATTCAAGAAAAAAATTCTTGATCTAAGAAAATTGTATTTAAAGAAGTATGAGCGTGCTAACGATTTTTCATTTAAGTCCTTAAAAATTTTTTTTATAAATATTGTTTCCAAGAATTTACGTTATGTATTCTTAGTTGTAGTAGCTTATAGTCGCATAGTTTAATAGACATAAACAAAATAAAAACTCTGTTAATTAGAACTACAATGTAGCGCCAAAAAAATGAAAATTTTTGGATGCCCGTAGTACACTGAGTACTGAAAAGTTTATGTGTTCCGTGGGCGTAAAAAATTTCAATAAAATAAAGTAGCTGAAATTAATATTTTGAAAGTAAATACCGTCCTAAAATTAAATATATTAAATTTAACGGAGAAGTAACATTGTCCGCAGAACAAAGGAGTGAAAATAAAAAAGTTGGAAGAAGAATGAAAGGTATAAAAGTAACATTATATTTTAATAATTAGATATCAAAAAGCTGAATAGCTTTCAGAAGCACATAATATCAGTGCTTACCTGTAATATACCCTTAACTCTCTTCTTCAGTAGAGTCTTATATATAAAGCTAAAGCCGAGCCGAGCCGGGGTGTATTTCACGAAATCAGCAAAAAAGAGACAGGCATTTTGACGTGGGTTATCGGTGAGGATTCAACAAGAAGGCATTTTACGTCGTCCGAAAAGCCAATAGCTGAGTTGCGATAAATCCCATCCATAGAGGAAATCTAGTGAAGCGATCTTCTCGAGTATAGCTCGCTTCGATAGAACCCCCTGCATCCCGACCCCCGGCATATAACACCTAACCGGGTGAAGAGAAAACGAGTAGAAAACTAAATCCATCAACAGACACTTGACGCTTTTTCAGTTGTATGTATTTTATGTTATTTCATTTACTTTCTGCTTCGCTTAAACCCATTATATTACTTTTTATTATATTATATTAGCTGACTGACGATAAAATTTACGCGATTCAAAATTTAACTTGTCACTAGCAGACAACCAGTGCCACAGGCGAGTGTGACGGTGAAGGGCTCTTCCCAAAACAAAAAGAAGACAAGCAAAGCGCGAAATGAATGAAGAATGTTATGCTTGATAACGGATAGAATAACCGGGTGTTTAAACAAAGAGGAGTTTAACAACGTGGTTAAGCCGTTCACCGCGCTCGATAATTTGTTCGACAGTTGCGTCCTCCGTGTTTACAAACGTGATTCCATCGGACAAATAAAACATGCGGCATTTTGCACCAGTGTACCTGCAGATAAAGAGTAGTTGTGGAGAAGTAGCAATAGCTGTTAGCTGTTGCAACAATACAACCAGTAGCGAAGCAGAACTAGTGCAGTATCAAACCCAGGAGCAGCAGTAGACAACACACGACAAATGAACGCATTCGTGCTTGTAAACGATCACTGCGAAGACGAATTCACGAGCGAGTTCACTTTCACAATAAAACATTTGTGTTTCATCTATCAGTCACTCTGTTTTATTACCTGTCTCTCTATCTGTGTTTGCTTTTTTGGTTTGTTATTTTTTTTTTTCCATTTTGTTTTTTATTTTTTTATCCGCTCACCTTCTACGTACTTGGTTCTATTTTTATTTTTATTTTATTTTCACTGCGACAGCGCTTTGTCTGATAAAGAGGAGGTGAAAATATTGTTTGGGAATGTGCTGGATACAAATGAATGCAAAATGTGAGTACGCGAATGCGGCATCCCCCAAAGGAAAAGTGGGGATGACTCTCACGAGAAAGGTTGAAGAGTGAGGGGTGGCCCAATGGATATGGATAACAGTGACAGACGATAGAAACTCGGAAAATCCTCAGAGGACCGTGAGCGTGTTCCCAAATTTGAATGGATACATGAGAGTGTGTCCAAAACGGAACCGGACACCCGACGCTGCGGATTCTCTCGAGGCCTCGCCGGGACAAAGGGGCCTGCGGTTACATACATTCACTGTTTCTCCACACGACCCTATTCTATCCTCCATCCTTTGGTATGTTATGTTCTGCTGTCCTATATTGCACTTTATCACCATGCGCGTCTATATATCTAGTTTAGTATCTAGTATCTCCTCGTTCTCTCGGATGCCTGGGCAGAGACTCCAACTCGTACTCGGTTCGACTGTTTGGCCCCTTCTATTTATCAGAAACACCCCTGCTGTGTACAGCAACTTGGCAACAGGACGCGTTCCATCCTACCAGTAAACGCATTGTCCTGATTATTATTCTGTATTTGAGTTTGGACAATCGAATTTTCCGATCCTCACGTAACCATCTAACAATAATCATTCGCTACTATGTCAATGGTTAATTTAATGATTTCATCTGCAGATGTATATATTGTTGTTGTTATTATTATTTTAATATTCTGTATTACATTCTAGAATATTTGATCTTATCGGTAGGAAAAATAATAAAGTAATTTAAAAAGAATTTTTTTTTTGTACATTGATAAAAAAATAATTTTTTCCGTGTAGAAGTGTAATGTTTCCGTTTTATGCCTTGTTAAAGGTTATTATCATTATCCTTATAACAATAACTTACAATTATCAATAGCGTCTACAGAACACACCTAACATCACTCACTGGGCAATTAACACCCAACTGTTTACCTTTAATAAATTACCAGCCCGTAGTTAAAAAGTTTCAAACGATTCCCGCCTTTTATTTTCCTTAACCACTTAACAAATTGATCTATTGTAATTAAACTTTACTAATTAAGTGGTAAAGTTGCTAAATTAATAGAAGAAGAAGAAATAATCTGAATTTAAAATATAAAGGAAAGTTTAATAGTTCTTTTAACTTTAATTGAAGACGTTGAATAAAACGGTGGCTACACACAGTTGATTTAATTTCAGTGTCCTTTCCTTCCTCGTCGCATTTTATTCAAATGACTTTTTAACATTAATTTCAATCATTTGTTCATTATTTCATTGAGACCGGCTTTTTCCGCTATTTTTTTCATTAAACTCATAATTTCCCCAATTAAAAACATTTCCTTAATTTAAATCATAACCTCTTCCTCTTCCTCTTACCAAGTAAAAACAACCTTTTCCTTTCCCAAGTGGTATAAAAAAAAAAGCAACTTTTCATGTATGGTATTGTATAAACCCACACATTTCCTAGAGCATTTTTCTAATTATTAAAAACTTAAACTACTTGCATTAGCAAATTTAAGTCACGAGTTAACGAGAAAGCGATCCGCCATTTTGCCGTAGCTCTTTCTTGTCGCGAGCGTCCTCAGGCTGAGCCTCAGGTTTATGACCCGTATCCCTTGGATGAAAAACGAGCGTGTTCAGCAAGATGATCGTCAAAGAGCACACCAGGAGCATTTAACCCGGGTGGCTCCCACACTAAAGAAGAGTACATAACTCCTCCCCCTAAGTAGATGCGGGATATGTATGCAAGGCATAAATAGGGGTAGTAGCAGTTACAGCTTACACCGAGTCGAGGAGCTTCCACTAGTGGTGGGCATCGCAATTTTCTCTTTTATCCAACCGCTGTATAATACGCGGCCTCACAACCACCACCAACCATCTACATCCTTTTTCTTTCACAACCACCACGCGGTCCTGCAGTTCTTTGCCAAGCCACCCTTTACAAGCACCCGGTAATCGCGTTCCCAGACTTCCCCTTCCCCTTTCCTCTTCCTCTTCCTCCACGGGTTCCAAACAGAGGGAAACCCATTCTTTAAGGTGCCGCTTAATTAGCGCCACTCTTAAGAGTTTCCAAGAGCCAGTTCGATACCTCCAGTAAGACTTAGTCTCTAACGTCTCTTTTCATCCCCCAGTTTCACCCTTTTTCCCCTTGAACCTCCTCTTGCCTTAAGCTGCTGCTATACTTTTCAGAGCCATTTTTTTCTCCTTCAACTTACTTGTTCGAGGTATCCTTTGACTTATCCAACTACAAGCTGTACATCATACATAACTTCAGTTTCCCTTTTTTCTAGCGCTGAACAGTACTTACGTCAATAGTGCTCTCAAAAACCTACGAAATAACAGAAAGTAAATCTTCGATCCTTCTATCTAACCATACTACTCCTTTCATATAAATTCTTTCTCCTTTAAGTACCGAGGAAATTTAAAACTTTCCCGTTAGGTACAAAAATAGTGGATAGCTCCAGCCCCTTAGTATTTATGCCCCTAAGGTTAAAGAGTAAAACAAAACGTCCGTTTAAAAGAAGAATAATGAATTTATCGGTTATTACTCAGCTCCTCGGAGCTCGGTTATCAATCACCAAACTTTACCGGGCTGTTTTATTTCACCAGACTGACAAATTGAGGCATTAATGTACCGATAAAAATGTCCTGCCCGGATAACCAGATAAAAATAATTAATTAGTCGGGTAATTCGCTGAGAATTATCCTGGTGCGTAAAAAGGGGGATAATAATAGTTAATAATGATTATTTTATTATTATTATTCAAAAACAACGCGTACATTAAGGTTACTTTAACAACAGTAGTAAAAATGATGGTGTAGTTGGCAATAAGCCGGAGGCTATTAAAAATATAAATAAATAATTTGTGGTATTGGCACGCCCGGGTGGATAAAACCAATCAATAGTGTTTATTTGAATAAATTCTGTAAAGCAAACGCGTGTTGATCTAGTACTGTTTTAAATATATATACTTGTATTTCCGCGCAATTGTATTTGTACATGAATTAATAAATACATTAAATGATTACGGGGGTTTAAGTGAAGAGATGACGACCGATTTTGGTTTGGTTTATATTATTGTATTCTATTATATGATATTATATTGGAAAATATTCAACACAATTTACACATTGTGTTTTGTAATTGCATAAATACAAATATACTCTCTCGTTTATTTACAATCAGTTAGACAACTTGTACTAAAATTACAAACTATCATTAAATTCATTCTGTTACACTGTATCAATTACTGCTTGGCTTAATTGTATAAATAAAAAAAAAAAATTAGAAAAACGGTAGACCCTGAAGTTCATCCATGCAACTTCCCGCTAATTCCATACCTAGGTGCTTAAAATTGCACTAATGATATTTTTGAGCTCTCCGAGCTCAAAATTACAATTTATGTGTTATTTTAAGCTCTTCGAGCTTAAAAAGATAGCTTTTCTATGCTTTTGAGCTCTTCGAGCTAAAAATTCTGATAGAAGTTTCATAGAACAATATTTTTAACTTCTCGCTAAGAAAATTGAAAATTTTCAAAAATCGGGAAGTTATTGGTTTCACCCCGTTTTTCGAAAATCGAGTTTTCAACGGATGTTGACGTTTTAAGGTCCTAGGAAGCCTCTCCGAATGTTTCCGCGGAGAGGCTTCGTATAAGGATTGTGTGTGTGTGTGTGTGTGTGTGTGTGTGTGTGTGTGTGTGTGTGTGTGTGTGTGTGTGTGTGTGTGTGTGTGTGTGTGTGTGTGTGTGTGTGTGTGTGTGTGTGTGTGTGTGAGTACGGCCGTATGTAAACCTCTCATAACTTTTGAACGGCTTGACCGATTTTATTGCGGTTGGCACCATTCGAAGGGACTTGACTAAACTTAGATTTTGAAAACTATTTGGACCGATTCAGATCAATAGATTTTGAGAAATCTCAAAAAAACTGCAAAAAAAAATTTTTTCAAATGTGGTTTTTTTGGAATAACTTTTAAACGGCTTGACCGATCAATTCCAAAAACTAATCAGCTCTTAACATAAAAAAAAACACGTCGATTGCCACCAGCCCGGTCGAAATCGGTTAATTCGTTCGTGAGTTATCGTTAACGAAAAAAATCGTTTTTTAGGAATTACTTTGAAATTCCTTGTTTGATCAATTTAAACTTAAAAGTTCTTTATGAGGCTTTAAAAACTGAGTTAAATGCCACCAACCACGTAAAAATCGGTTCATTCATTCAAAAGTTATTGCGGTTTAAAAATTCGAAAAACAATGTTTTATTCAACTTCTAGCAGATTTGTGAGCTTGGAGAGCTTAAATGATACGAAAATTATATTTTTGAGCTCGAAGAGCTCAAAAACGTAATAAATGTAGGTTTGTGCGCTTAAGTATGAAATGAGCGGGAAGTTGCAGGGGTGGCCTTTAGGGTCAACCGTTTTCCTAATTTTTTTAATTTTCAAACCGCACTAACTTTTGAATGAATCAACCGATTTTACGCGGTTGGCAGCATTTGACGCAATTTTTTCAGTTTCATGAAGAATCTTCAAGTTTAAATTGATAAAACTAGGAAATTTGGAGTAATTCCAAAAAAACACTTTTTTCGGTTTTCTTTCGTTCATGATATGTTTTGAACGAATTGACCAATTTTGAACGGCTTGACGGCGATCGACGTAATTTTTTCATGCTAATAGCTGATTAGTTTTTGAAATTGATCAGTGTAGCCGTTTAAAAGTTATTCCAAAAAAGGTCGGAGTTATGTTCAAAAAACACTTGTTTCCAAATATTTTATCGAGGATATCTCTCGAACCAATTAACTGATTTCTACGTTCTTGGCAGCGATCGACGCAGTTTTTTAAGCTCTAAAAATTATTCTATTTCATCAAAAACGATCCGAGGAGAAACGTCTAAGTTATGTCAAAAAAACACTTTTTGGTTTTCTTTCGTTCACGATATCTCTCGAACGAATCAACCGATTTTGACCGGATTAGCGACGATCTGCGTGGTTTTTCAAGCTTAAGGGTGGATTAGAAGATTTTTTTGGATTATTAGATTTTTGAAGCTGATCGATAAAGCCGTTTAAAAGTTATTCCAAAAAAAATTTTTTTCTTATTTTTTTGACATTTTCCAAAATTTCTCGAAATCTATCGGTCCGAATCGGTTCAAATTCTCAGGAAATTTAAGTTTGAGGGAACTCTTCAGAACGCCGTTTAGTAGATTCCGATCGGTTTAGTCGTTCAAAAGTTATAAGCGAGTTACATAGTCACATAGTCACACACACACACACACACACACACACACACACACACACACACACACACACACACACACACACACACACACACACACACACACACACACACACACACGCACGCACGCACACACACACACACACCACGAAGTAATGCCTAACGGCGGTTTCCATGAGGGATTAGGGAAAAACACACACACACACACACACACGCATACATAGATACATAGATACATACATACATACATAGTGACAACCTCGCGGGAGTGCTCAGGGAAGCTTACTATGACCTTAAAACGTCGAGATCTGATGAAAACTCGATTTTTGCAAAATGGGCTGAAAACAATAACTTCCCGATTTTTGAAAATCTTCGATTTTCTTAGCGGGAAGTTAAAAAAATAAATAAATAAACAAATAAAAAAGGGAAACTTCAATTTTAAATAATTCAAAAACGCTATTAGCGATGATAATGATTGTGAAGCAGGCTTACGTTAAATTTTAAACCACTCAAATGAATAATAAAATGCCTTTGATAATCCGAAAATAATTCTTCATCCTTTTATTCAGGCGAATTATACGCGAATGTTCAATAATAAAGTGACTTTAAATACTACACGAGAAAGTGAAGCTTTTGAGAGGATACCGACAATGAAATAAACCGGATTGAGCGTATAAATGAAGAGAGAAAACATTAAAGCCAAGAGAATGAAACCAATGACCAGAGCACAAAAGTACAGTCCCGGTACTTTTGGATGCTAGGGACAGAATAAATCAAGGGATGAGCGTGGGAGGGGCTCTTAATTAGTTAGGTCGCTCGGGTCATCGTCCGGCCGTGGATGTGGATGAGGACTTTAATCCCACCAAAAGTTTCCATCTGCAGTGCCTCGGGCACCAGTCTCTCGGTACACTTCTTCTCCACTTACACTGAGGATGTGAAATCATCCGCTATATACTGTACTAGGTATATACTCACTCTTGACTCGGTCCATGATGAGTTTCATCTACGATCCAGTCTACCAGGTGTAAATTCAGCAGTGGCGCCTCGACTTTCCAAACACGATTACGGAATTTTTTCTTAATTTGCAACTAAGCAGTTCCCTTTAAAAGAAACGGCTTAAGAACTTTTAGCGTACACCCCTTTTAACATTCTTCACTTCCACTCTTGCTTCTGTAGCTCCCGTTTCCCTCTCCTTCTTTCTACAAGTACTTCTTTAGCTCTTTAATAACAAGGGAGGTGCGTTCCTCTTTCCTATGTCCTCAGCTTTAGTCTTGTACAGGATGTTCCTCGCAACATTTTAGCCACTCTTGGTTTGGCTCTTGTTCTTATACTTCTTAACAGAAACTTTGGTTAGGAAGTAGAAGCAGGAGTAAGAGTAAGGGGTGCCTTTTCCTCTTGCTCTTTTTCACTCATCTCACACACTGCTTCTTTCCTCCTTATTTCCCTGTTCCAGTTCTTGGTTGTTGGTACTTTACTCCTGCATCAGCGGACTCGAGACTTGGCTCTCGCTGGTACACGCGCCTCGTCATGTTAAACTTCAGGCCGGGATTCACGGAAGGAAGTACACGTAAATTATACAAGGACAGTTATAGTCAAGAATTGGGGATGGAAAGATAGAGGAGTAGAGTACATAGCCAAGCAACAACACCAGCCGTGACATATACTGATATCATAGAAGAAACTCACTTAATTCAGAAGTTATTTACAAAATTTATCAAAACTTTTTTGATGACTTTTCATAATCAAAGCTAGGAAATTAATAATCAATTTTGGCAACAACGCGCCGGTTTATTATAGCTTTTGTGCTCTTCACACCATATTTGTTGTAAAATTAATTTATTACTCATGCTTGTGAGAAACAATGTCACGTAATTAAGCTTGACAATAGCGCGTATTAACTGGTAAATGAAATTTTAATTAAAAATATCTATTGTGTGTTTTCAGAACTCAATCAATTTATAAAATAGATACGACAAGAAGAGCCCGAAAATGTCGCCATTTCCGGTACTTGTGACAGTGGTGACACTAGTCCTGGTATCTTTCGTTTCCATCGGAAATGGCGAACTTTACACTGCACTTGCTGATATGGAAGAACTTCTGGAAACTGAGTCCGTGCTCATTGACACTCTCCATGGATACATAAAAGTCCAGGAGCAGCGACTTGCTATATTAAGAAGGTAATTTTAGTAATTGAATATAATTTTTATGCCTAGGGTATCTTTTGAGCTAAAGCCGCGATAGGCTTCATTTAATTTATGGAGTAAATTTAGCTATGCAACGTTTTTAGTAGTTTTTTATTAATTAGTACTATCACATGCTTTGAATTTAAAGTTTCAATTATGCAAAATTTCGATACGTGATTTTCTTTTATTGTTTCAATTTTTTTAAATCTCAATAGTAATGTTTGTAAAATAATATAAAAACTGGTTTTTTATGAAACTCAATCTTAAATGCAAAAATTTTATTTCAAAATTCAATATTTTTAACTTCCCGCTAAGAAAATCGAAGATTTTCAAAAATTGGGAAGTTATTGTTTTCACCCCGTTTTGCAAAAATCGAGTTTTCATCAGATCTCGATGTTTGAAGGTCACAGGAAGCTTCCCTGACTATCCCCGCGAGGTTGTCACTATGTCTGTGTGTATGTGTGTGTGTGTGAAAATATGTGAACTGCTTATAACTTTTGAACGGCTTGACCGATTTCATCGGGGTTGGTGCCATTCGAAAGGGCTTGACCAAACTTAGATTTTGAGAACTATTTAGACCGATTCAGATCAATAGATTTTGAGAAATCTTCGAAAAACTGAAAAAAAAATTTTTTTCGAATGTGGTTTTTTTGGAATAACTTTTAAACGGCTTGATGGTTCAACTTAAAAAACTAATCAGCTCTTAACCTCAAAAAACCACGTCGATCGCCACTAGTCCAGTCAAAATCGGTTGATTCGTTCGAGAGATATCGTGAACGAAAGAAAACCGAAAAAAGTGTTTTTTTGGAATAACTCCGAAATTCCTAGCGCGATCAATTTAAACTTTGATTCTTTGTGAGGCTTGAAAAACTGCGTCGAATTCTGCCAACCGCGTGAAAATTGGTTTATTCATTCAAAAGTTATTGAGGTTTAAAAATTCAAAAAATAGTGTCTTATCAAATCTCTATCAGACTTTTGAGCTCGGAGAGCTCAAAATAACTCATAAATTGTATTTTTTAGCTCGAAGAGCTCAAAAACGTCATTGGTGCAATTTCAAGCGCCTAAGTATGGAATTATCGGGAAGTTGCAGGAATGGCCTTCAGGGTCAACCGTTTTCCTAATTTTTTTTTTAAATTTAGTCAAGTTATTATCTTATCATAATTTACTCGGCTGTCATTTCAAACATACATTAATTGACATTCCTTAGATTTTGTCAAAATTGTCTTTTATGAAAAAAATTTATACTCTAAATTGATAGAAAATTTATTTTAAACACATAAAACATTGACAAGAATATTTGTAAAAAAACAATAAAGTTTGTAAAATTTCAATTTTCAAACTAAATTTTCCACTTTTTTCCTCAAAGCATTCATTTTCTATAAATTGTACTTATAACTGTAATTTTTCAACTGTTCTTGATAAATTTCGGGTTTTAATATTTAACATTCGATAGTGATGAATCATTCCACGGAGTAATGACCAAAATACCAATTTGAAAACATACCTCACAAAAATAATGAGTCAATTCAATTTCACCCTTCCGAAATGAGCTACTCACCCCTTTATGCCCAGAGCTTTCCAGTAATTAATTACTTCTTTAATCATTAATCATTAATGACTAATCTGAAAATGATAAATCAACAATAACGTAGGAATGATATTTGGCTAAAATCTAAATGCATATGTTGATTGATTGAACAGCCGTCACCACGAAAGCCCTTTCAAATAGAAAAGTTTCTCTATGGTAGTTAAGTATGTATACATAGAATAGAAACATATATAATCCAGAAGGTCTGGATGTGGGCGAGAGTGAGATTGAAAAACCGCACAGCTGAGAGGTATTGAATGAAAGGCGGGAAAAGTTTCTTCGTTACACGTCAGTCTATTGATTCGATCGTTAAGCAATATTATCTCTCCGCCTCTCAGGGGAGTAGCACCAAAACCATCAAAGCTTTGGCTATTTCCATACTACTTTGTGTCCCAACATGACCTGTTCTAATACTAGCACTAATACCAACAGCAATTGGAGCATCAGCAGTAAAAGCAGCTCTACTTGAACATTCAAAGTTGCTGAATAGGGTCCGGCAATCGGCAATATCAGGTGGACAGTCTTATACAATTATAATACCAAAATGGTTGTAGTAGTCGGTGAATCCGATTCGGAAGTTCTCATTGGGTTGTGCGAGCGTGCCAGCTCGAAACGACATTTAATGCATAATCATGGGTGTTCTGGGGTCCTCGATTGCTTACATCCCTCGTATTCGTTCAATTCCCTGAGTGTTGATAGGACACGTTGAAAAGGGTAAAGACGTAGAGCGGACATGCTCAAATATCGAATCTACCAGAAAGAGAAGAAATTATCGAAAATACAGTTTGGAATGTTATAATTTAAACTTTCACTCAGCTCCTCATCCTCGTTTTCTGCTTTACTCGTTACCCTCGTCTTTAAATCACTTTCAAAACTACGATAATTCCCCTCCGTCTACCTGATCAATTCTGCATTGACATCACTTTTATTCAAGACATATTTCCTTTCCGGTTCACGATTCTTCCGTTAAATTCACAAACTCCCTTTACTTCACAGCTCACTCTGCTGGCTGGTAGTCTTCCGAGAGTTATTCGAGACTAAGGAATAGAAGGGATCGTCTTATTCTTGAATAAGAATGATAAAACGAGTTTAAGAATATAGAAAATCAGGGACTCTAATTACATAAGTCGTCAAAAGTTTTATTAGCATGGGAGTTAAGTCAATTGGATACAATAAAATTTATTGGTAATTTCGCGCCGTTCAATTTATGTTGTCGGAGTATAAGCAGCAGTGCCAGAGGAATCGTTGACTGTGACACCATAAACCACTGACGAGTCAGGATCGAGGATGTATAGGCGCTCCTTATACAGCTACAGGAGATTTTACTTTTTATTCGTAATGTAATGTAAGTATGGGACACCTATACCACGACTTGTTTTTCTTCTCTCTTGCACTCCCAGAAATCTAACTTAATACATACTTCTCTCTGCTACCTTCTGGTGTAGCCGACTCTGATATTCGTTTGGAAACTCTCTTAAGGCATTTGCTGGGCTGCGATTTATCGGCGACCCATGCGCTTCAGCCCATCAGGACATAATTTCTCCAAGTTTCTACGTAGAGTGTGTAAAGTTTGATCACAAGATCCACCATCCACCGTCTTACTTTCTCAACCTACTGTACTGTTCTACTTTATCTTTATCTTTTTCTCTCCTTATTTTATTATTCTCGCTTGCTTTGAATTCTATTACACATCACTTTACTCATACCATTGCCATCATATTCTCTTCATCATCTATTTTTCTTTTTTACTTTTCAGACTTCTCCTTCTTTTACTTTAACTTTTTCTTTGTCATCTTCCTCGCCAGCATACCCTGACAGTTGTGTGTTTAGAGCCACAAGAGATGTAGAGTACATTTGCATTCTAAGCGTATGCAGACTCGAGAACTCATTTTTCACAACTTTCATTCCTACTGCACATGTGGTTACATCTTCTTCGTCGCTTTACTTTACTCTTACTTCTCTATTTATCTATATCTCTTCGCGAGAAATAAAATAAATAAACTTCAAAAAAAAGCTTGAAAAAACATTCGACTCTGGGATCTAAACTTTAGGTAAAATAAACTTTAAAACTCCAATACCGATATAAGAAAATTGAAAAAAAAAAAAATTTTTTTTTAAATTATCATAAAATTTCATTGAAAAATACAAAAATTAAAATCCTGTAAAAATTAAAATCTTTAATATTAGAAATTTCCTATTCAAATAAGATAGGAAAAAAATATTTTTAAACTTTTGAATTTTATAACTTGCCTCACAAGAAAAGTGAACGTTCTACAAAGGTCTTATGATTTTTTCGATAAATTTATTTTTCAAAAGTTATTTGAAGTTAAAGTTAGCCATAGCCTAATTGGCAGATTTTTTGCATTTTTAGCGAAATTATTATTATTTAAATGAAAATTCATTTAGTTTTAAGAACATCTATTTACTAATAAAAAATATGTATCGCGCGAATTGGTAAGTTGCTTGTAAGACGAAGTTTAAAAATATTTTTAATTAAAAAATGAGGGCTCAAACTTTGACATAATCTTCATTTTGATATTCTCTGACGTAATTCCAAGATTATTTGAAAAAAAAAAAAAAAAAATTCTCGCCTTTTTCGATCTACCTTAACGTATATATTTCGGATAACTTATTACTCGACTATTACTACCGTCATTATTTCCGGCTTAATTTTTACGTAAACACGGAACAATAACATCGAAGAATAGTAGTCAGAAAATCACAGATAATCTTTCGTATCCCAGGCGCCGATGATGTGAAATAATGAAAGATAATGACACAACGAACAGCGAACGGGAATTAGTAGTCGAGCGTCAATTACCGCATGCGTGTGTCTCTGACAATGCGGATAAACGCATGACTAATTAGTAACGTGGATAGTAGCTAGATCGGGTATGCTATAGTAGTACAGTAGAGATTAGTAATTTATCGATAATCCACAGTGAAATACTACAGTCACCATCTCTATACCTATATAAATATACAGAGACAGAATAGGAATAGATATAAAGTATAAAAATAAAAAATAAAGTTTAAAGCGCACCGAATAATGGAAGCCAGGATTATTGGTTAGCGTATTTGCTTTTGTTGAGCTCACCCAGCGTATCTTTGTGGATGCAGTGATGGTCACTACAGGATGCCATTGGATCCATCGGGTGCAGTCTGCTCTGCTAGCTGCACTAATATAACATACAATGTCATCCGACCGATGTCCACCAGAAACACCAACAGCTTATCTGTTAGTGACGCAATAGGGACGTAACTATCTATCCATCTATCCATCACTCCTTTCCCCGAAATATATAACTATATACATATCTACACATATCTAATATGTACATATACATATTTCCATCGATATACAATTAAACCAGCTATATTCGCGTTGCAGAGAGTAAACCGGGCATTCATCCACCGACAGACAATTACAACCCTCTGCGCAATATAT
The DNA here is from genome assembly GCF_020080835.1 of Cotesia glomerata. Classification (NCBI taxonomy): domain Eukaryota; kingdom Metazoa; phylum Arthropoda; class Insecta; order Hymenoptera; family Braconidae; genus Cotesia; species Cotesia glomerata. The sequence goes on along the minus strand of NC_058158.1, from coordinate 31,528,167 downwards.
TTTTACTATACATATATATTTAAATATCCTCTCTTTCCGTCTCATCGGCATTGACGTAACACATTTTTAGACATAAAACCAACCTACCCACTACTGCATAAAAGAGAATAATCGAGAATTTTTATGAACTGAGTGTAATTTTAGACACAAAAAGAGCTACTCATCGCCTCTTCTATTCTGCGTTAGTACTTGCACAAATACTGTACTGAACGTTATTGGAAACCGTACTGTACTAGTGAAATAAAAAAATAAATACGTGTGTGGGTTTATAAAGAACGCCCGAGAAAAGAGCACCGACCACCACACAGACAGCCCAGTTTTGATGGTAGACCGCATTGGTTAACTCGCCCGTCCGCATATTGAACGCTTTGCTCGTTTCCGCGTTTCAAAAGTTGCTTTTTTCTTTAAAATTGAAAATTGTTAAACTTCACGAGCTTACTTTTTTTAGGCTTAACACCCTGGCAAAGGGATTAGCCCAAGCTTGTACATCTTTTCAATAGCTTTTACCGTAGTTATCTGTACTCGGTTTTAAAGGAAGTTTTTTATTTAACTATTGGTTACAAGCAGGTAGTTGAAATAAAAAAAAACCCAGACTCTGATAATGATAAATAAATAATAAAGCTTTCAATGGTAATTATTGATCAAATTTTTAATAGTATATATTTATCATTAATCTTATCAATTTTAGTGTTTTTGTTTGAAATTTTTTTATTATTATATTCACTATATTTATCCACTTATAAAAATTATACAGATGCATTGTTACAATATTAACCATGCTTTATAAATCTATTGGCCAACTTGATAGTCATTATTGTTGTTGTAATTATAATTATTTGTTTATTATCATAATCGAGATATTCAATATATTCTTATTAAATCTTACATTGTACAATAATAATACATATATATATATATATATATATATATATATATATATATATATATATATATATATATATATATATATATATATATTTTGGTAATAATATATAATATATTTTATTTATATAATAATAATCCAGTATAATTTACTCATACTTGGTAATTAAAAAATAATTAATTAAAGTCTAGCCTATAAAAAAGAAAATCTCAAAATATTCTTATAAAATAAAAATAATTAAAATGAGATATATCCGTTGATATAAATTCAAATTATAGCTACTTACACTTTTCGCGGTACAAACTCACGCGCAAGTGGATTAAGAGGCGCGCCAAGGGGTACCGGGGGCGCTAGGCTGTGCATCATGTGTTCCTTCAGTTGTAGATAAGGAACCCCCCAGACTTTAGCTTTTTGAAAGTATTTACCCCACAGAGAACGACACGGTCCGGTAGTTAGCAACGCCACGGGGTCACCGACGACCGCTACCAGCGCCTTGGCGCGAGTTATCGCGGTATTTAACAATCTTGGATTGGTCAAGAAACCATAATCACTCACACTGTTCTCCGCTGAGTATCTACAACAATTGCGCGTTCGCACCGTACTTATAAACACCGCGGTGAACTGTTTACCCTGGACATTAAGCACTCGCTCGACTGACACTGAAAATAATTTACGCTTACGCAACTCGTTTCGTATTCTTGCTACTTGCTCGGAGTAGTGAGCCAGTACTCCAATCGAGTCCTCGGAAAACGGGCCCCATTCTTCGACCGGCCATCGGGACTTGAGAGATGCAATCTGCTTCGCTAGTTCTACTGCCTCTTCGTCGTTGTAGAAACCCGTCGAGAATTCTCCCTGAAAAAATAAAAAAAAATAAATAAATAAGGTTATCACGATATAGTTTTAATAATTAATCGAGTAAAAAGTTAAATATTAAATTTAATGGTGTTGTTGACGTAAAAAAGTGTAATATATGGAATACATTAAAGTGTAATGCATCATTTCATAAACATGAAGTAATAAAATACGTTTTGGTATTCATAGCTTGCTAGCTAGCTAGCTAGATATTTAAATCATTCATTAATTCATGGCTCATGTATTCAAAGATGAATTGAAATAAAAAATATTTAACGAGAGCAGCGAGATAAGAACTAAATATCGATGGAGTAAATAATAATAATAATAATATAAAATAATTATTAAATACAGTACCTGAATTTCAGTTCCCGCGACGGCGTAAAAAATAAGCGGCTTGAAATTAGGCGCCTCAGGTAGTAGCGGGCCACTCGATTCAATTTCATTCCCATAAAACAAATTAGAGGTCAATTGCACAATAGCTGCGTGAGAGCGATAATTCTGACATAGGTTGATACGGCAGGGATGCCGAGGCGGATATAGATTGTGCAGTCTTTCTAGCAAACTCATCCCCAATCCCCGTTCCTTTGACAGATCACTGTATACCTCGGGTGCCAGTTGCATCTGATCTCCGGACAAAATCAAACGCGTTCGTGCTCCGACCAGCGCCAAAGGCGTTATTGCCTCGCACTCTAATGCTTGTGCGGCTTCGTCAATAACAATATGCGTTGGTTCGTAATCCAATGCGATCAGACAGCTGGATGTTGCCAGAGTTGTTACGATCAGTCCACAGTTCTCGATGTCCTGCTTTGTCGGGTCGCAGAAATACCCGTTCGGGTCTGTCAGACAGTACTTTCTCACCGTCGCGTGGACCTGAAAATTAAATCATTGAATATTAGATAAATTATTCATTAAATAATTGACAGTTTTTTTTTTGTTAAAAAATTTGTATATAAATAAACTTTAAATTGTGATTACAAAAGTTTAGTAAATCGCGAAAAAAAGGAAAGTTTAGCTGTAAAACTCGTACTTAAAATTTATTCATGAATTCTATCTAAATATTTCAATTTTTAAGTTTTTCTTTGTAACGAGATAAAAAATTTCAGTCGCTTAAATCTTAAATGTATATAAAATGTAAATTAAATAGCATACCGTATTTCTCAAGCGTCTCTTGTAGTAAATCCTCATAGGTTTAAGCCTTTCTTTTTTCGATCTTATGTACCACTCATCGAAGAACTCCTTAACATAGAGATCAGCGGCACTGTTGCTCTGCGTGCACAGCAGGACTTTGTTCAAAGGATTCTGGTGCAAAATAATAAGCAACGCCTGAGCGATCGTAAAAGTCTTTCCGGTTCCGTAGGGTCCCAAGAGGAGAATTGGCGGCAGGTAGATGTGATTTGGAGCAATCATCAATGTGAGTGCCTCGCGCTGCTTATCATTCAGCCGGTTGTCCAGCAAATCATACCAGTCCTCATTGGACTCGGGAATCGGCGGTAACCGCATCGTCAGCTGGAAATTGGGGTCCGGAAAGACCAGTCTCTCGTCTGGCAGACAGTCGACAGCCCGATGCCACTCGCAAAATGGCATCCGGCTTAAGACAAATTGGACGTGCATTTTGACTTGAGTGTCCGGCTTGAGATTCAATCTTTCCACGCAGTGTTTTGACAGTCGCGCGTAAATCATGTAATTGCATTTATCCTCGACATGAGCTTCGAATATTTCCGAAGATATTTCTGAGTTATCGTCCGGGTTGTACATTTTAATCAGGATATTGTTGCAGCCTCTTAATAATAAGCGACCGCTTTTCATGTCTTCTGATATTCCACGACCTAGAGACAGCTATTTAAAAAATAAACAAGTATTTAATTTAATTTTTAAAAAATCAATAAAAATAATAAAACAAACTATAATAATAAAAAAAAAAACTTGATTCAAAAGAAAATTTTTTAATTTTTAAAATTTTTACTGTTTTGATTTAAGCAAAAAATTTAACTCCAAATAATTTTCATTGATAAAAATTATTTTTCTTTAACCAAAGTAATTTTTATTAATATGATAATGAAATATAAACAAACCTGAGCAAACAATTCTCCAAGAGGCGCGTATTTAGCAGTTGTAGAACCATCAGTGTGCGAAGACAAAACATAACAAGAAGCGAGATGAAAGGCAACAATAGAATTGTACCTAGCAACTTGTTCATGTCTGGCCAACTCCTCGACAGCAATAAGCTCGTGCATCCTCCCGCGGTAATTTTTCCTCGTGAGACAGTTTTCCGTCAACGTCGCGTGCGACAGCATGAACAGTTCACCGAGGTAAGGGTACGCCTTGCTGAGATTTTTCTCCCAGGTATCCTTTCCGGGTACGAACGGCGACTCGAACGGATGAAAGTCCCCGGTGGTGTTCTTCAGGGACCAGACGTGGGCCGTTTGGTTCAAAAAGTACCGGGTCGCCTCGTCGAGACGTGTCAGGTCGTTGAATGGCACAAAGTCCGCGCAAATTTTCCGTCTCACCACAGGGTAGCCCTCGAACCCGAAAAGGACGTTCTGGCGGAAGGTCCCGTGCTCGCCGGCCTCGAAGATGATAGTCACGAGGTACGAAATAACTGTCTCACCGATTAAATCTCGACGTGAGTCTCTGGTCACCGGGTCATACCACTCCTGGCCACCATCGCAGTACCCGATATTTTTTCCGTCACGCTGGACGGCTTTTATGCTGAAGTTGTCGCGGTGCGCGTCCAGCGAGAGTGATAGGTTTTTCAGCTGGCGGCCTATTGTTCTGATTTCGAAGTGCCATGTCCATGCACAACTAGACTTCTGGGTGCCGATACGCAAACTTAAGTCAGTATTGACGCCAATGGAGATGCTGGCTGGGTCGTTGTCTGTTATTATGGACTGCGGATCCCGGGATTTTATCCAGTCCCGGTGAACTCGCCGTGAAAATTCTCCAGATTGGTAGTGGGTGTATTCGGGAGCGTCAACAGCGGACTCTGACTCCAAGTTGTCGTCGCCCAGCCGAACGTCGGCCATTGTTGCCTGCCTTCTACAACACTACTCCCAGCAATCCCGAGTTCGTGTCTCCTGAAACGTTTTATAACTTAGTTTCTTTTCTATTGGTAACACACTCACTCACTCAGATTAGTTTACGGTCGAACTTTTTGTTTAACAACTTATTTTATTGTTTACATCGCTTTTTATGGTTACTTCCACTTTTAATTACTAATATTAATGCAGGAGTTACCATCGACTATATCATGTGTTGTTCGCGGCTGCTGCGCCGATGGGATATTATTTTGCCGCGACCACATCGTGGGGCGTCGGCGCGGAGAAACATCACTCTTGATAGCTATGCGCATGCTCGGATACCTACCGCAGTGGTCTCGGTGCTGACATCTTTTGTGCTGGGTGGATTATGGATTTTCGGCGATAGATACAGTAGAAACTTTTTAGTTTTTTCGTTTTGCGGGAAATTTGAACTTGTTCTTGAGTTAATAAATTTTTTTAAATTACAACAATATCATATATATTTTTTTAAAATTATAATTCATAAATTACAATTTAGTTCATGATTTTTTCAGAGTAAAAATTATGAAAAAATATTTTTTTTAATTCGCACTTAAAATTTTTTTTTTTTTTTTTATTTCTACACATGGAGTTTTTTTACAAATTTTTTTAATGACATTTACATATATTGTAAAAATAAAAAAATTTTCAGATATTAATTAATTTCAGTATCATTAAAAATTAACAATTTTCGTTTTTAATATTGAATATTTTTTTTATTTATAGATTATAAAATTATACAGAAATTAAATGATATTTAATGATTGTTTTGATTTTTAAAATTAAATTATAATGCAAAAAATAAGTGAAAAAATTCCACATGTAAAAATTAAAAAAAACAAATTATAATTGCCAATTATTCAAAAAAAAATTTTTTTTTTATTATAATTGGTTTTCTATAAAAATGTAAAAAATTATTAAAAAGAATTTTTTTTGCATTCCCACTTTTTTGAATTTCCATATGAATAATCAATTTTTCAAATTATTTTTATAATAATTTCATTTTAAAAAAAAATCCTGAGAATTGGATTCAGCATCAAAATTAAAAAAAAAACAAAAATTTTCGCTCAATCGAATTTTTTTTTAGTTAAAATATTGAATATCCATACGAACTTTATCCGAATATCGAAGTTAAGCGAAATTGAAATACTGCCCGCCTGTATCGAACTTTGCCGAATAGAATAAATTTAATTAAAGCTGGAGTGAATTCACCGAAAGGAGTTCTTAAATACAATTATCTTCATACAGATAACTTCTGAACACACTATGAATACCTCGATGAGTATCAAATAAAAAATTATGACATTTTCATATAAATTATTATTATTACACGAGTTTTGATTCCTATATGTAAATTCTTTTTCTTCTTTAATTAAGTTGTCAAGTTTCTTAACTTTTGAAATCTTTCTAGTTCTCAACTAGAATTTTCATTTCCGGGTGCACCGTTCACCACAGCAAAAAATCATGATTATTATTATTATCAACGGATATTACTTTTCCGCCGACTGTGAAAGAGTTCATTTTTATATTATAATTGCCGCCAACGTTTTAATCTTGATTGATAAAAGTAAATTAATATAAATTAACAGTTATTTTTTACAAATATGACATAAAACAGCCGTGTAACTTTCACATAACTATTTTTATAATTTTTTTCCGTGTGTAATTATTATCATTGCTGATGTAAATTCAGCATGAATATAAAATGAAACTCAGACAATAAAATCGATATTATATTGTAAATTGAGACGAAGCTAAATCGATAATAACAGAGCTTCTGCAAAATGTAATCAACGGGAAGCAATACCGGTTGATGGAAATTAATATAGGATACAATACACTTCTCTTATTAAAGCCTCATTACAACTTCCAAAATATATATAATACTGTTCCATTAATTATAAATGAAAATAGCTTAATCGGTTGAGATAATAAGCTCTGAGTAGCTAATTCTTATCAGAGATATTCAAATCAAATCGACATTGCGGGGTGTCGAGCTCTCCCGTCCCGTCTTAGTAAGTTAGCTTGATCCTAGTTATGATAAGAGGTACCGAACAAAAGGGAACAGTGAATCCACCAGCACCTTTCCTTACAGTGACTGCGTTTGTAATCAAAGTGTATCTCATTGGTTGGTTCCATTCATTCAGTTGCTCGTATCTTGTTACCCGACAGAGAGAACGTGCAGACCGAAATCGGATATTATCATGATCGCTACCCGCTACCTATACAATCATCGTTCCAAGGATACCTCCTGCTGTTCAGTTCTACTGTTCTATTCCCTTACTCATGGCTCTGATGGTGTTGAATGTGTTGGTGCTTTTTGCTCCTTGCTACTTGCTACTGCTACGCCAGGACTAGTTACTGATAACAGATAACTGATAACGCAGAACTGATAAGGATTCCATGACTATATGGTGTTTCATTGCTTGTTAGCACACTCCTGTACTTGGGAGTAATATTGTCAGCCAAAATGTATCTTATCGAATGTCAAGTCCTATTCAATCAGCTTTTTTTTTCATCTTCGTTTTCTTTTTTTTTTCTAAGAATTTTTTTTATTGAACATGACTATGTTCATAAATGGCATTAGTTTTTTTTTTTAATTCGTTTTTATTTATATCTAAATATACACTGATAATTTTACAAATTTTAAGATAATATGAAAAACTTTAATATTAATTAAGACAAACTGTAAAAATTTTTACTGTCTGTTACAAAAGTAGATCTTGGAAAATGTCTGTGTAGTAACATTTTTTTAATATGATATTAAACTTAACTGAAATCCGGATATAATTAGAATTTCTATAACAAATAAATTTTTATTAAAAAAAATTCTACATGTAGAAATTAAACAAATTTTTTTGAACTTATTCTTAAGACAAATATCTGTAGACAAATAGATACTTTATTTTTGCCAAAACCAAATGATCAAATGGCAAGTAAAAATAATATCATTAAGAAAAATAATAATAACTGTAAATATAATACTTTAATTATAAAATTGACTCAACTAAAAGTATAAATTTTTCTATTAAGTTTTCTTGAATATATACTTTCTACACTTTCACTAATAACAACATACAACAAATAATTTTTAATGCGTTTGATTTAAGTATTATAACAGATAAAACTACTCAAAAAAAATACTTCTGAAATAATAAATTAAAGCTAGTTTCATTCAACTGCTTAAATATATTTATATAGATAATCAAATCAACTCAGTAATATTATATTTTCGGAAAAAAACAGCTCATAAATTCGTACTTGAAAACTTTTTTACGATAAAACTTATTTGTTATAGGTTGAGTATTTACTATCAGAGATTGCCGAATAAATGTGTAAAAAATTTAAAATGGGTATTTATTTAGCATGATTGCCCGTAATAAAAGTATAATCTTAATTATAAGTTTGTTGAATATAAAGTCAAATTAAACTCATTATCTATCTTCCTACCGGTTGGTTAACTCCGCTATCTTGTTCGCGTCAACTTTTCTTATTTTATTAAACCTTTTTCTATCTCTTTCTCTTATTTCATTCCGCGAATCTCCACTACTTCTCCGAATACAAATGAAATAAGAGGACTATTTACGCTCTTTTATGTATTATAAAAGATACTATCTAGCTACTGGGCATTGAGAATGCTTTACAGAAGATCTGCCGTTGTGTAATCAATGTAAGAATATTATACCAATATTCTCTCGTCTTTTGTTTCCAACAGTTACAAGTAATTTAACTACCCCTTTATTATTATTATTATTATTATTATTATTATTATTATTATTATTATTATTATTATTATTATTATTATTATTATGTCAATAAGATTGTGTATAATATTCATAGATATATGTTTAATAGAATGAATAGTCTTTAGTCGACTAAAGACTACTGAGCTTCTATATTTGCGAAATGAAATTCGTTATCGTCGGCAGACAGACACTGGTGAGCTTATTCACTTGCAAAAGCAAAAGTAACTCTCGGGCTGCGAAGAATAAACAAAAAAGGAAGAGAAAAAAAAGAAAATAATAACAAAATAGTAGAAGTAGAGAGTAAAAACTAAAAAAGTAAGATAATAAAAAAAGCAGTTGGTTATTTCGCTTGAACGATCGCTTACGTTAGGAATCCTTTATTTTTATTGTTTATTTTATATTTTTTTTTTATTCAATCTGGTTCTTTATTTTGTATACGTGAACTAAAATCCGAGGTCGTCATAGCTTTCAAGCATCGAAATCCAATTTTCTTTCCCTCTTTTATACTCCACTCAATCTCATCTCAATTTCGTTTGCATCCAGTCTCGAGACTCGTTTTTAAAACGTCACACCTCGATGATCTAAATCCTTTCAGGTCAAAACAATAACATATTTTTTAGGGTTATTTTTATTTTTACTCTTATTTTCAATAACATACCCCACTAATTTTATTTTCGATAATTAATAAATCGATACTTGGCATAGTCGCCATGCGATTTAAATATCTAAAAACGATTATTCACGTCTCAACTCATTTTGTAATAATTATCACTATTTTTTTAATTAATCATCCGTTAAATTTATTTCATCATTATTTTTCCATTAATAATGGTAGTTGTATTATACTCTTATATTTGTGGCTATAATTGGAATAATTTTTCTTTAAATCAAGAATGATTGGATGGTGTTATGTAATGATGGATGATGAAATTAAAAAAAGGCTGATTCGAAAAAATGGAATTATTAAAAATTTATTGATATTTTTTCTTCGAATTAAGTTAATTTTTTTACAGTGTAACTATTAAAATTACTTATTCAAAAAATACATTTTTTTTTATAGTAAATTTAGATATTTTTTTATTTCAATTTAAGTCAAAATAAAAAAAATATTGAATCATTGAATTATTTAAAAAATTGATTTCATTTAAATAATTTTTCATGCAATGTTTCAAACTTTATTTATTTTTAAGGAAGTTCGAGCGAATCTAATGTAAAAAATAATTTCCAACTTTGAGCTTTGAAATTAAATATACGTATAAATAAATACGTCATTTATCTAATCGCAAAATTTAAAAAAGATTCACCGTTTAGTTACTTAGATATTAAATTTTAAAAATCACATATTTTATCTCCTTATACAGGGGCTCTTATGGTGGACAAACTTTTGTCGAGACTTAAATTATTTTTTTCAATATTAACCTCCCAAATTTAACGGATAAAAAACTATACAATTTAATAATATTACATTACCGATATAATTTTTGAAATATTTAAAGTCAAATTTTATGTTTGTAACTCGTTTATCGTCAGCCATTTATTCGAATAAAGATTTGACAATATCGCGTCAACAGCTGAGAAAAAAGAAAAGGATAGAAATATAGTTACAGAGAGAGAAATGTTTAACTCACACACTCATCCACGTCTCTGTTATGGGTATAATCAAGCGTGCTATTGTCAAATCTGTTTATTTATTCCGGCAAGTAATAAATACCAAAGTCATTTTATTACTTTACTTTATTAAATAAGTAAAAATCATCAATTATTAAATTGTTTAAATTATTTTAAATTAAAATAAAGAATTTTGACGAATATTGGGAAGACTAAAATTAAAAAAAAATTTTAACATTATTTTGACTCATTAGTTACGCTCGAACTTCCTTAATATAAATATTTAAAAAATATAAACAAAAAAACAAAAATTCTAATTAAAAAAACAATGTTACAGAAACGTGGAAAATTACTCTCGCGAGCACGAAGAGGCATCACGTAACATCCAACAGTACCTCTCGAATCCAATAAACGCTTACCTGCTCGTAAAGCGATTGACGACGGATTGGAAGCGCGTAGAGGAGCTGATAACAGAAGACGTGGGGAAGGCATTTGTAGCAAACATCACGATCTCCCGTAGTGACCTGAAATTTCCGACGGACGAGGATCTAAACGGCGCTGCGGTGGCTCTCATGAGACTGCAGGACACGTACAAGCTCGACACATCCCAGGTCGCCAGGGGTGTCCTCAACGGTGTCCAGTACAGCACCGGCTTAAGTGGTCAGTATCCCAAGCCCCGAATCCCGAATCCCGATTACATGTCGCCCGCTGGTTCTACTCAACTACTACAACTAAATCTACTCCATACCCCTGTTACTCCTGAATTACTCGATATTTGCCATTACATTAATCCATTGCTCTTTCGACATCGACAATCCACTTAGCTCAACAACTTTATACACAAAACCCATAAACCTCTTTACTCTACACTCTACACTTTTCATACTATCCTCTCCTCTTCTCTTCTCTCTACCATGTACTTGCTCCGTAATATCTATCAACATACATACATACATACTACGTATTACATACGTGTACATCGATTTTATCAGCACGATATCCCAAAGACATTGTCAAACACTCAAAAGTCTGTTTACTGATTTATAATCCGTGTGCATCTAAATAAACATTTATATTTTATATTTCATCTGTAACCAAACATAGACGTATATCATTGTCAATCATCGCTTTACTGGTATCGATGTAAATAGACTGGGAGTTGACACTCCAGAGAGTAACAGCTTGGCAAATAACATCCTAGTAAACTATTAAACACTATTATTATTACTCAATATTTACTCAACAATCCAAATGTGTTTAAATACTTGTTTTCAATCTCTATTTATTTGCAACCACCTACTGCAACTATATATAGATCTGAGGAGAACAATCAATCAGAATTTTCCTGTTAAATAAAAAGTTTAAATAACGTTTTTATTATGAAAAGTAAACAGATGTAGTTACGAACAGCTTTATTTGAATTGAATAAAAACTGCTTTAATTTATTCGGTCAATTTTTCAGATAAAAAAATATATTCTCTACTCTATGTATAAGGATTTATTTTTTCAGTGTGAAATATAAAAACTTAAATTACACTGAGAGAAAAAATTACTAAGAATATCTAAAAATTTTATTGAAAATTAATCATTTTATTTCACTTAATTTTTTTTACAAATTGTAAGTTCCATTAGAAATAATTCTTTTTAGTTTAAAATATTATAAATTATAATCTATTTTTAAATTGTATTAATAAATTTGAGTAATTAAGTGACTAAGACAAAAAAAATCAACTAAGACACTATTAAAAAAATTTTTTCTTTTAGTACATTAAAAAAAAAGTAGACCAATATTTTAAATTTCAAAAATTTTAATAAAATCTTATTATTTTATCATTAACTTACATAAAATTCCAACGTTTTGTTTTAATATTAATTTTAAAATAAAAAAAAATCTCTCCAAAATATTTAACCGTATAAGTACCACTTCAATAGTTATTAGCAACACAACTAGCCAGTTAACAGGCAGTAATTAAAAGTTCAATAGCATCAAAACGTCACGGATATAAAGCACAGAGAGTGAGAAAAGCTACGGATGAATTCCTAACCACAGGTCGTTGGTGTTCCCGGGCGTTCTCTTGGTATCACAGTTCTATAAAGCTAGCTATTGCTCTTGAGCAATATCTGCCTCCACGGTGTTCAATGTTCGGTGTTCAGTATATATTCTCCGTCGAGAGCAGTTGCTCGTCCACCGTCAAGCATCCACTACCACGAACCGTGCTTAACGGCCTCCAGGCAATCCAGGCTCCCCAGTGACCGCGTCTAACCCGAAATTCTCTCTCAGAAGCAAACCCCTTGAACGCTAACCGCAACACAATTCTAACTACTCGATTGCCTTCCAGCATTTTACTTTTATTTTTTATTTACTTCCATTTGTTAATGTAATAAAGCAAAACCTCATCTTCGTTTTAATTATTATTGTTATGAAAATTTTTAAACATGTTAACACATTCAACCTAAATAATTACAATCTAATCAAATATGTTTCCCAAAAACAAAATAAAAAAAAAAGAAGGGAAAGTGGAAGTGGGTGTAACTTCCTCTTCCTCTCATCTTTAATTTTATTTATTACAAGTTCAACGTCATGAATAATCCAAACGTTAATTAACAAACAAACCGACTTTTTACAAATAGAGTAAATTTTTTGAGTGTGTTTTGTATCAAGGATGGAATTCATAATATAAAATAAGAAGAGAACAGCACAAAATAGTTGTGGCGAATGATGGAAAATATGATCGATATATCATGTGATATATCTACGCGTACGTCTATCTCTGATAAAAGGAAATAGAAGCTCGATGTAAAGCGAGGCAGGTATAGAAGAGTAGAGTAGACATTATTTATAACTATAATAATAATAATAATAACTCATGCAGTCGCGATTGTTAATTCGTATGCAGTAGAATGTAGTATAGAATGCATTCACCTAAATGTCATTCCACTCTCATCTTCACTCTCACCCCCGATACACCTCTCTGTATAACAATGAATGCGTAGCGTTTGATATAGCGGCAATATAATGGGTTTATCTCTTTGCTTTTCCAGCCGGCGACTGCTTCGAGCTTGGACGCCAGTCATACAATAATGGCGACTATTATCACACTGTGTTGTGGATGCAGGAGGCCATGAACCGGCTCCAGGATGAACAAAATAGAACTACGTCAAACAAGCCAGATATACTTGAGTATCTCGCCTTTTCTACTTATATGCAAGGTATCTATCTCTTTTTCATCTCGTTAATAACTTTTTTTTTTTAGTCAATAAAATAAAGGCGACTGTGACAGAAGGGATGACAAGACACGGAAATGGATTCACATTTTTTTGTTATGGGGAATAATTTTTTTTTTTTGTCAAAAATTCATTCATTAGACAGATTATAATAATAACTTTTTTTTTCTTTTAAAAATTTTCTCTAAAGCACTTTCGAGATGAGAAAAGATACTTGTTAAAAGCGGAGCTATTGATAATAATATTTAGAGGTCGCTTATCGCAGATTTATATTTTTTGTTTGAAATTTGTCTAAAAAAAAATTTGTTTAAGCTTTGGAATTTTGTAACTCTTAAACGACCTGTTTAGATATTTTTTATAAATTTAAAAATTTTCTAAAATTATTATGGGATTTTGAAAAATTAAAGTTTTTATTTTTAAACCAGTCTAATGTACGAGAAAAATTATTTCGACGTCCTAATTAGCAAACTGTCTAACTCCATTTTAGAGAATCTTCTGTTTGTACGAAAAAAACAATTAGTTCAAAATTTATTATCACTTTAAAAACCCATTTAATATCATTAGTATCTAATACAGGTATAGTATTTTGGTTTAAATTATTCAAATAATTTATAGTGTGATTATTGCTACATCAAAATGTTAAAAAATCACACTCGAAAAAAATAAGGAGTTAAACAAATTGCTAATTAGACCATCGATTTAGAAATTATGAAATAAGAAAATACTTGTAGAATTGAAGCAGCTTTTTATTTTCTGAGCGACCCATTTTTCCAGAGAATTATTTAAAAAAAAAAATATCGGGAGTTTTTGTGCGAAGGGTAGAAATTTAAACATAACAGCGCTACTCCACGTACCGTGTGTAAAATAAGTTCTTGGAGTGAAACAGAATTGCTTACTGAAATGTATTATAAATAGGTCGATTAATTTTTAATCTATATGTACGCTTTACTTTTCGGTATTTATTTATTGTGCTGTAACTTTAATGCTCGGTGTTTTACTTTGGCAAGTCTTGGGCATTAAATATTTATCGGTTGCGATGCGGTAAAATGGTACACAGTAATACTGTACTAGATACAGTCTACAGACTACAAACAGTACAGTAGACGTGAAACTCTGCATGTGGAACTCGGTGAAGAAGACGGATAATAAAATTTAAATAAAAATAGACCCAAGTGGAAATATTAAATCGGAATGTAGATTCCCGATGAATAAAAAAGGCGGGTAGAGTCTCTTTGGGAAAGAAGAAATATAAATAGAAGCTAGGAGCCAGGAGACACATATTACTCGTGGGAAGGTATTTGGTATTCACGATACGCCGCTGCTGGGAATAAATAGCCCAGTTGTAACTCAATTTATTTGTTGATCGATCCCAAGTCAAATGTAGACGCCATTTACAGTTCACGCGAGTTTGCTTACCGCTCAGTAAATAAATGGTTTATTGGTTTACAGGTAACGTTGCGCGTGCCTTGAGTATGACAAATGAGCTCCTTGAACTTGTACCTAGCCATCAAAGGGCTTTGGGCAACCGAGCGTACTATCAAGAGGAGATACAAAAGAGCCAGGGCAAGAGGAAGCGCGGTGAAGACGGAAAAAATGATCTTACTCTAGCTAGCCAAGTAAGTATTTCATTTAATATCAAGTATACGCTGGTAGAAAAATTTATATGATTTGAAAGACAAAATCTTGAATCTAGAAAATTATTTTTTAGTTTTGTATCAAGTAGAAAAGTTTCAGAAACATTTCTTCGTTAGAAAACTTGGTAGTTTTTTAGATTTGAAGCTTCACCTTTTTTTGACCATAAAAAATTAAGTTTTTTTCTGTTTATATTTTATTTTTCATTATAGCAAAAATTTAAAATTTTTTTAAATATTTATATAAAAATTTTAAATTGTAAAATAATGACACTTTTTTAATATTAATTCAATTTTTGATGATCTTTGAAGAAAAAAATACTATGGTATTCTATAATTTTATGTCTAATTTTATTTCTTTTATTTTCAAATTGCAAAAAGAATTAAATTTTTTTAACATTTAATTAATGATTTAGAAGAATAAAATGAAAACAAAAATTGTTTTCGATTTTCTATGCCTAAAAAATAATGAAGAGCCACATCTAAAAAATTATCAAAACTTTTTATGCTAAATTTAAAGTGATCTAATTTTTTAATTAATTTTTTTCTCTTAAATCAAGTTAAGTTTTTCACCAGTTTCAATCAATTATTAATGAAAATTGTCAATCAATACTATACAACTTACTAATATAAAATAATTTTATTACAGCAATTCACAGTCGTTGAAAAAAAAGTAAAACCAATAGAGGAAATGACAGAACGTGAGCGTTACGAAATGCTTTGTCGCGGTGAAGTTCCAATGTCACCTCAACTCCAAAAAGACTTAAAATGTCGTTATATCGATCGTGGAATTCCATTTCTAAAGATCGCGCCGTTCAAGGAGGAAGAAGCTTATCTCGATCCACGTATTGTTATATATCACGATGTAATAAGCGACGCTGAAATTGACACGATAAAAAGATTAGCGCAGCCTAGGGTGAGTATTCTATTTCTGCACATATATAGAACTAAAACTGTTATTTTTATTATTGTTATCTTACGTAATAATATTAAATGAAATAATGTATTTTTTATTTTTATTTGTTTTGCTCTGTTAAATTAAACTTTAACTGTTATTTTTATGTTTATGTTTATTGTTGAATATCGAGCATGTGTGTACTTGTAGGAGGTTGTTTATCGATTATATTACACCGTGTATCAAGGAGGCATTTACCTAAATGTTGTGATTACAGTTTAAACGTGCTACTGTGCAAAATTACAAGACTGGTGAACTGGAAATAGCCAACTACCGAATCAGCAAGAGTGCATGGCTCCAAGAGTACGAGCACAAACACGTACAGGCTGTGAGCCAGAGAGTAGAACATATGACCAGTATGACTGTCGAGACTGCGGAGGAGTTGCAGGTGGTCAATTACGGTATTGGAGGGCATTACGAGCCGCACTTTGACTTTGCAAGGGTAAGCAATTTTATACAATTATCGAGTCTGTAAATACCTCGTTTCTCAAATTTATCGATTTAATTGCCCGTATCTTGATTTCAGAGAGAGGAAACTAATGCATTTAAGAGCCTTGGAACTGGTAATCGCATCGCTACTGTTTTATACTACGTAAGTTTTTTTTTTCTTTATTGTTATTGTTTAAATTTTTAAACAATTCATTCATTTTTTTTTGTTTTAAATAAAAGTAGACGTTATAGTTTCTTACTCTCAGGGGCTTTAATTTTACATTTTTTTTATTACTCATTAAAATTTAATTTTTTCCATTAACTACATAATAATAATAATAATATACACGTATTTCAACACTGAATTCTAATAATAAAAATACATATAAAATGAAACAAGAATACATAAAAAAAATTGACAATAAAATGGATCATAAATTTTTTTTTATTCTTATTTTAAAAATATGTCAATCTGTGACAAAAAAATTTTATGGATAATAAAAAATAGAATTTTTTTTTTTAACTTGAATAATTTTACAATTAACAGCTAGACCTGTAAAAGAAATAAAAAAAAAAAAAACAATAGTCCTATTTTTATTTTACAGTTATAAAAAATTTTTAATATTTTTTATTGAAGTGTATTTTGATGTATTATACAAGTTTGAAATAATACAATATTATTTGGTTTATTATTAATGAATTATTTAATTTATTTACAGATGAGCGATGTTGAACAAGGAGGTGGTACAGTATTCACCGCAATAAATATATCTTTGTGGCCAAAAAAAGGCAGTGCTGCATTTTGGTATAATTTAAAACCTAACGGAGAAGGAGATTACAAAACGCGACATGCTGCTTGTCCAGTTTTAACAGGCTCTAAATGGGGTAAATATTATAAATATAAAATTAATAAAAATGTTATCGTTATGTTATAAATAAATATTAAATGCTACTAAATAATTTATTAAATAAATAGTTGCGAACAAATGGCTGCACGAGAGAGGCCAAGAATTCCTGAGGCCGTGTACGTTAGAAAACCAGCCGCCAGACGACGATGTAGGAAGATATTAAAAGATTTAGCTGATCAGTGAACTGGTCATCCCCTCGGGATCTTCAGCATCCTCTACGTGACTTTTGTGGCGAAACGATTGGACAAGAATCTTAATGAGATTACTATACAATACCGAGATCAGAATTAAGATTAATAAAGTGGATAGTTTTTTCTAGAAAATGATAAAAGAGAAAACAAAGATTAAATACCGCTAGAACGGAGTCTCAGTCCCAAATTTATATTGTAATTAGTTTATCTTTTGGCAGTGAGTGTTTATAAAAGTTATTATTACAACATATCTCCATTTGTCGAGTGGTTTTTAATAATGCGGCTTTTATTATTATTATTTTAAATTTACTCACTTTTATAGGCATTCATTTTATTATTTTTTATAAAAATTATTGAGAAAGATTTGTAATAAGCTTTGTCATGAAAAGTATGTTTTTTTTGTTACAATAATTTTCAAAAATAAAAAAAAAAATATCCCCAATTAAACAACTTTTCATGACCAATATTATTTTGTACTGTAAAAATATTATTGTATTTGTAATAGACAATATATATATAAGTTAATTGTTATTTACCAGATCACCGATCGTGAATAACAATAAAAAAGTCTGCAAGTTTACTCGTTAATTATTAAAAACCTCCAGTAGCCAGTAAAGATAGTCCTATCCAAAAACTAAAAAAAAATAGTTATCACTTGATAATAAATAGAATAATTAAAAACACTGTAAATTTTCAACAAACCACTACAACGGATAGTTTTTACAATTAGTATACTAATTAAGATACCTATTAAGTTTGCAACGGTACAACCATAACAATAAAAAATTTATAATTATTTATTAGTTATATTAATATTACCTACGATTATTGTATTTACAAACACAAAATTTTATTTGCTAACTCGGATAAGACTAAATATAATAATTTCATTTAATAGTATAATTTAAACCAATTAACAACAAAAAATTTTATTTGTTTTTATTAATAATTATAGGCAAACCATTGTAATTATAAAAAAAAATTTTATTAAGTTTATCGCTAACAATAATTAATAGTATTAATTAAATATAAATATAACAACGTAATGAATTATAAAATTATTATAATATATGTTTATATTTGTGCATATATTATTAAATATTATATTTAATTTTATAATAAATAATAATACAATACACTTATTGTTAAAAAATTATTAAATAATAATATTAATAATACCTTATTCATTTTAGTTTCAAGTATGAAATCGGCCGCGAAATGAGCAACTTGACTCGCGATTAAAAAAGGTTGATTGAGGGCCTTATTCATAACTGTGTACTTGGGAAAAGTGAATGAGCCATTGTGAGAAATAACGAGTGGTAATATCGAAGCATAAGCCGTGCAATCATATAAATTTGAGTATTCATCATATATATATATATATATATCACACCACCATCAGCTTCCATCATTCGCGTTGGGTTCTTTGGCGTCAATCGAGTGCATGGGCACGTGAATGAATGCAAAGTGGACGCCAGAATATGAGTATGAGTATGTGAGTGGGTGGCCGAACTATTCAAACGTAAAACCACACCCTCTTAAACGCCTACACGGTGAAATTCTAACTAGATCGATTGATGGGTCAGACCCATTACTACCAGAGGGATGATCTTCATAATCACTATCATTACCTAGGAATATAATAAGGTATATAATGTGCTACTACCAACATCAGCATCAGCAGTAACATTTCTTTGATCAAGCTATTATTATTATTATTATTAATCTTTATATTATTGTTTTTATTATATTATTGTGAATCCTTAAAATATGAAATTATCATTTTTATCATCTTTCGTATCCTTTGAAATTATAAATTTATAAATTATGCATTTTCTTCTTTTTTTTTTTTTTTTTTTTTTTTTTATTACTGATGTAGATTGTCGATTGGCGTTTTCTAAATAAATTATTATTATTATTATTTTTATTTTTAATATTTATTTTTTCTAAAGACTGTTTTATAATACTTTTATATATATTTTCCTTTGAAAATTTTCAATTTATTGGCTATTCAGTCTAATACAACAATTTTTTTTTTCTCTAATTATTTATAATGTCGTTAGCCTGTATTCCCTCCAGGCATAAACAATTTTAAAATTCGTATCTAAATTTGTCATTAAAGGTAAATTTAACTGAAAAAATAATTCTATCCGAGACTATTAGAGAGATATTTCTCTAAATAATTAGAGAAAAAAAATTGTTGTATTAGACTGGATAGCCAATAAATTGAAAATTTTCAAAGGAAAATATACATAAAATTATTATTATTATTATTTTATTTTTATTATCATTATCACCACACATAGAAGTAATCCCTAGGACTATACTGTAAAGTTTAGACTCTGGGAAATGAGAGACAACAGAGATGAACCCAAGGATGATGTATAAGGTAAAGCAGTAACGGAGATACTGAAATTACTACCACGTGGATGCATTAATGAAACGACAGCATAAGCGAGAGAAAACTCGACCAAGCGTTACGACTTTAGCTTTTAATTGAAACTCATGATGAGCTACCGGGTGCTGGGTCGTTTGACAGCATGTCACGTTCATAAGCCCCAGATGGTATGCTCTTGCTCAAACTACAGGTACTTTATCAATTTAAATTTAGACTGAACCAATCCAAATCCACGTCAATTAAAACTAATACACCTACTCAAAGTTATCCGATTACTCATGTTCGTGTTACTTACACAATATTCCCTCTGTACATAACAAGAAACTCAATACAACATAATATAATGTAATACAAAATAACTAGACTTTTTTTTATCGACATTCTTGTCAAGGACAGAGTAAGGAGTAAAGAGTGAAGAAGGAAAAGGAACGTCTTTCACATCACATCATGGATTTATAAATATCCTTGTGCTCGCACAATAGTCTTGTTCTGTGGATACTAAGAATAGTGTCTCTTATTCTGATACTGAATCGGAATCCTCAACTCAACTCTGCAGAGGAGCTTACAGTGCAGTTTTCCTTTGAACTCTAAAGACCCAAAGAGTAACTCATCCCATCCGCTTTGCAGTCTTGTGCAAACACCGCACAGACTCTTTTGTAGTTAGTGAGCTCGCATTGCACACTTGAAGATCTTTTTATTCTTCTATGTCCGTATTCACACGTTTATATTAATTTTTCACGGTTTTCATTAAATTAAAGTTCCTTTGATGGACACTTTTTTTTAATTTATCTCAAAATGTGAATCCAGGTCAGTCTTTTAATTATAAAGTCATTAAAAAACGCTGGTGATGATTGATTTTTTAAAGAGAAAAAATTTTATATGACTGCACTGAAAATTTTAAAGGCTTAATAATTAATTTGACAGATTTTGGGATTTTTTTTAATGAATATATTATGATTAAAAATTATTACAGAAAAATTAAAAAATTTTTTTAATAAACAAATTTCATAACATGAATATTTCATAGAATATAAAAAATTATAAGTACAATAAAAAAAAAAAAAAATTGTTCTAATTTAATTAATAAATAAATAAAGTTGAAAAATATCATTATAATTTATTTTTCTTTAGATCAGGATCTAAAATTTTCACAAGAAATCTTTCTTCTGAAGATCGCAAGATAAAAGATTTGATGGGGGATGAAATGAGGAGTTTTTATTGTGGGTGTAACATAAAAAATTTAATAGACTCAAATAAAGCTCTAGCGAAGCTTTATTGTGTTGAATGATGGGTGATAGGACAGCGAAGGCGAAGGCAAAGAGAAGTAGTAAATGTGATAGTAGGTCAGACGTGGAGTTGCTTTCTGGTCGGCTGGCGATTTTACCTAACAAATATCAAGAGAAAAACATAAAATAAAATAATAAAGGGAAGCCTCACTTTGGCTTTTGGATATCGAGCGATGCTTCGCGGTTGAATAACATTCTGATGCTCCACCAAACGTTTGAGCAACCTTACTTGTACTGGTACTAGTATCAGCCACCTCACATTCTGCACTCTCGTATTTTCTCTCAGCATATTTATAATACTGGGTAGCAAAATGGCTAGTAGCTGCCAGCTGTAGACATTCTCAATTTTTTATTTTCCATTTTCTGTTTTTCATACTGTGTCCATACCTGTGTAGTTATTACTATTACAACTATAGATCTACAGAATGAGCATAAAAGACTCCAATTTCATCGTGTTGACTTTGTTGAATGCCTTTGACGGGCTTCACCATCTCAACGTTCAACAGAGGAATACTCGTAACCTTACTAGTTGTATCAACGTCTGCTTGGAAATCTCTGCCCTACTTTTTCTTCGCCAAATAAAGTATTTGAATATACTTGATGTTTAATTATTTACATTGACTTTAAACAATTTTTTTTTATTTTATTAATGGATGAATCTTTCGGGTTGTGTCCGACCTGGTGAACTTTGGCAAAATGAATTATAAATTTTCATTATTAATTCATGGATATTTAACTATTATTTTTAATTATAATTTATTATTAAAATTGTATGAAATGTCTACTATTTTTCAATTTCTCAAATACTTACTTATTACTTGTCAGAAAGACTCGGATGCAGAATTGTTATAATTTTTTTTTAGACAAAAATGAATAAAAATAAAAAAAAATTTTAATTAGGTCATTAATAATATGATAATAATTAATATTATTAAAAAAAAATATTTAATTTGATTTACTATGACTTAATATTACAAATTTATATAAATTTTCAATCTGATAGAAACTCCATATTTTTAGGAGGTAGTTCTTTGATATTTTTAGATAGCAAAAGTCCAGATTTATATATTATTTTAGTGACATAAAAAAATATTACACATTTAATAAATATTCTATTGATTTTTAGATAGAAAAAAATTTAATTCACGGGTTTTTCACATTAATAGATTTTCTGAAGTAAAGTTAGAAAATTTTCTAATGAGAACTGTAATGTGAAATTTTACAATTATAAATTTAAATTGAATTTTTTTTTTTTTATCTTAAATAAAATATGTTTTTTTAAATTATTAACAACTAAGTTTAAAACTTTCAGTATTATAAAAATTAATTTTTTTTTCTATAGAACCTACATCATTTTTAAAATTCTCTCACAAATTGAATACTGACAAATCGTCATAATAACATTACCTTCAGAAACAATGAAAAAAGTTTGAATCCTTATTAACAAGTGAATTCGATAGAAAAATCTTTTCTCTCAAAAGAAAGTCCATACTTGACAGATTTTTTTTAAATTTAATTTTCACTATTCACGTAAAACTTCTGACAATATTCCCGGTTAATTTTATTTTCGACCAACTATTTTAATAAAAAAAATAATAAAATTTCCATTCAATATAAATCCACCCTATTACTATAATTTAAATATACCTCCACTTTATTTCTAATTAAAATAAATATTCAAAAATCTAATATGATTATAAATTGATTGAAAATCAATCTAAAAATCAAAAATTTTTAACACAATATCATAATTAACTTTTCTAATTATCCTTGACATTGATCAATAAAAAACTCATCAATTGCGGATTAACCCTGAAAAGCCAGACAGAATAATTTAAAATTAAAAATTTGCCCTCCAGATACTCAATAATAATTTCTATTAAAAGGTCAATGAAATTCCGGTCACGTAAATATTAATCTGCACACTGAAAAAAGTTTTTTCCTCCTAGTAAACTTTTCCCTGAGGTTAAAAAAAAAGTATTCTTAAAATAAGAATACCAAAGTTTACCTACCCATAGGAATAAGTTTACTGGATATAAAAAAACTTGGTATTCTTGATATTAAAATACTAAAATCAATATGGCCGACTTAACCTCGCTTGGTCGACACGAATCTTCACGATAGATAATTATGAAATAACTTACTTATATAATTCTTTATTTATAAATAATCTATCACACTAAAATTAATAAACACGGACAATAGTATATTAAGCCTTTCTTTCCTTATTTTCAATTCTTATTGTTGTCAAAAAATTGCAATTTCTTGCTAATAGCATTATTTTACTAATGAGTTATTAATAATATTACTATTATAAAAAATTGATTATGAGGAAAGAATGTATTACTAAAATGAGTTATAAATTTGAAATAACAACAAGTAATTTAATATATTTTCTATTTAATTTAATTTTTATTTCTTTATTAGTTTTAATTGTTATTCATATTATAAATAGTAAAGATAAAAACTTTAATTAAAATGCGGTGGTTACTTCTAAAAACAATGACGCAATATTATATAATTTTTATCAGCTTTTGATGTAAGACTTAGTGGTTTAAAATTTAATAAATTATCATAGCTCATAATAGAACAAACTGGCATCATAGCTGTAACTTCATAAACATGTCCATGTTCTCGGAATATCGTTCTAAGTCTTTGATAAATAAAAAATGGCGTATCATTTCTAGTAAAATAAATTTAATAAGTCCAAAAACTGGTTCATTATTATTTTCATTCGTACATAGCACCATGTTCGGCTTATAAGTACTACCATTTTTGGTTACCCAATTAACCGTGTGTATAGTAGTATTTATAAAATTCGGTTGTTGATTCAAGCTGTCGTTGAATATTATTGGCAAATCACTCAATTTACAAGATGACGAAGGCCCTTCTTCAAAAATAGGAGCAATATTCATTGCATAAAGTTGGCTGGCAAATTTCAATTGATGTTTAGTAACAATTGTTTGAGCAACATTTTTTTTACAGTTACTCACAGAAGCTGGCACTGTCGATTCTCTATGTTTTCCTTCAAACCGCATGCACCAAAAATTAATTGGAGGTCCACATTCTCTCAAAATTGTTGGCAAATGAGTAGAAATATGGTCTTTCGGTTTGAGTGACCTTTTGAGTACATGACGAACTAAGAAAGAATGTTCTTTCAATAGAACTCGTAACATCAAGTAACATTCAACCTGTACTGATGGAGAAGTAATTATATCAATGATTTGTCGAAGGAGAGAGTAAATCTTCCAAACTGGATCATCCTCAGGCACCAAATCCCCTACTAATAGACCAAAATGTCGAACAAATGTAAGCATTTCAGCAGCTGACATTCGTAGATGCTCATTTTTGTAGTCATTTTCATTTATTGGCAAAGGTATACTTGACTCTGTTTCGCCCCAACTATGATTATTCATCAACTGATTTAATTGCTGCAATGTAAAATATTTTTTTTCTGATATATAATATTTTATCATAGCTGCCATATCAAACACACAAATGCCTTCAAAGACATCGTGCATTATGTCAGTTGAATAGTTTTCAGTGACATGAAAATCGTTCAAACGGTGAAAAGCACTTTCTTCTTTGATACCAGTTGCAGAAACGTCATTTAGAAGTATATCTTTAGCGTATGAAATTTTAGTCCTCATGTAGACAGGGTCTTCAAGAGAAGCCATTGATCGTTGGTCCTTGTCCATTGTACAAAATCTACACGCATAATGAGCATTGAAGCTTTCAACGAAACCGAGTATTGAGTGAAGGCCCAAATTGTCACCCACAATTAAGCCCAATTTGAAATAAATTTGGGTTTTTCCGTGAGGTAAATCAAGCTCCAATCCATTTATTTCCAAGTCATTCAATTCATCGATAAGAAGTCTAAAAACAGCAGCATTTCCAAACTTCTCTCTGTCTTTGGAGTAAAAAAGAAGCGCGTAGAAGATCGTTTCTAATGAAGACTGATAATGTGGTGGAAAACAAGGCAATGTTATGTAACATCCACACAACTTGTTGCATCCTGAGTGGCTACCAAGTGCATTACCTGTTTCATAGTCATCGCAAAATAACATAATAGGAAAAACTTTTTTTGATTCAAAATTCTGTATCTTCCGTTTCCATAGTTTAGATTGCATAAAGTTTGATATTACCGATGTTTCTTCTTCCAGGTGCTGTACATACGTTAGAACTGTATCATATACCTCAGGCAGTTCAAAAATTTTTTTGAGCATGGTTTTGAGTGGAAATTGATAACCATATGCCTCCAAAGAAGACTTTTTTTTGGTACCGTCTAAGTTACGTTTACAATCTTGAGACTTTTGACCGATTAAAAATTTTTCTGCCTCAAAGTACAAATTTTTTTGTTTCAATATTTTTATGCGTTTATGTTCTGTATCGAGGTCAGTAAAAGCATTAGTAAATGAATCAAAAAGATCCGTGACAGATTTTAAATTTACCATCCCTGAAGATTCTGAATTTATATTAATCAATTGCTCTTTGATTGTGTTTAGACCAGTGGTAACTAATGATTTCGATGACGTAACAAACTCCTGAACTTGTTTGCGTGACACTGTAGGAGTTTTGTACATTTTAAGGCTAGTATTTAAGATATCTTCTTGCAAACTTTTAAAAACTTGTAGTTTTGTATTTATGTTTTGATTTTTATTTAACGACAGACTCTGTGTTGAATTTTTAATTAATTTTTCTTGTTTACTAGCTGATCCAGAAAGGCACACTTTTGACTTATTAACAGGAATTGAAGAAGCTCTAGTTTCAAATTTTTTGAGTTCCAAAACATGATTGTGCTCCTTAGTCCAGTGCCGTTGGAATGAACAGTAGTTGTTGTAAGATCTATTGCAAGAATTTTCACCACAAGTATATTTTTTATCTTCGTTATTAATATAATGAACAGAATCAAAATGATGCTTTAAAATATTTATTGCAAAATTTTGCTGACACAAAAAACAAACTGGCATTTTTATTAAAAAAACTTTAAAACAAATGAGAAGATAAGGACAATTAAAAATAATTTAAATTAATAATAAATAAGACTAAACTTTACAGTTATTCAAATCTGTTATAAAAGTACGGATACACGGCAATACTGGTCCGTCTTTCTCTCCTTTAATGCCATAAATTTTTTGTTGAAGAACCATCCAAGAATACTCTGATTCTTTTGGGTATGATAATTGAAAAGCGTAAAAACTTTTGAAAGCAATATCTACAGCTTCAAGAACTGACGCAAGCTGATAAGTAATGTTGTTAACGTGGACGTTATATGATTCTATTTTACTCATACCAACAACTGAAACAATCGGTTGTTCCGTTAAACCATAGTTTTTTAAATTATCTCTACGATTTTTTAATTCAGCTCTTAAATCTAATTCATCTTTAACGTGCAGTATAAATCCTTTTTGAACTTCGTCTTTACTCGGTCGCCATGGTGACAAAGTACCAGTTATACTTTGAAAAGGCCCAGGTGCAGGAAGTAAAAGTGGCAAGAGTTTCAAAATAGAAACTTTTTTAAGCTCTAAATAAATAATACACAAAAAATTAATTATTATTATCAACAATAAAATATGAGTTTAATAGATTTTACCTGTAGAATTTAAATCCTCACTCTGGCTTAATGATGAAATTTTTTTTAAGAGAAGCTGTATTACTTCCGATTTTCTCTTTTTATTACTTGAATAAGAAACTAGTTGTTTTGCAAATAAATCGAAATTTAGAGATAAATTCAAGGTTTTCTTCGGATGGATGGTTAAGAAATCAATATCAATCTAGTAATAAAATTAATAAATTAAAAATATATAAAAAAGTAGTAATAAATACAATTGTATAAATCTTACCAATTGGGGACCATTGGTCACGTGTTTGAGGACTGTAAAGGACTCAATGTAATGATTCATAGAGGTATCAGCAGTAAGTGTGAAATCCTTTTCTTAGATGTATCAGCCCACAACGTTTTCACTTCAGCCCAAGAGTCTATGTTTTCCTTCAGCCACTTGACTTTCTCTGCATACTCTTCATCTGTTAACTCTGACTTTAAGTCACTTGTGAAACCTAAATGCACAGACCCAGAAATTTCATTCCGTTTTCGTTTCGTAGCAGTTTTTTTCACAATAGCTCCACTAGCCAACAAATTAGCGCGATACCCATTATTGTATTTAGAGTGAAACTTTCCCTTTGGCAATATTTTTGATTTAGTAGCTTTGTCGTAACTATAGGGAATGTAATAAGTTTCCTTAACTTCCGTAGGAAAAAGATCGACGATCAATTGGCTTAGTTCCACAAAACGAGCTGGAGATATCCTGTAAATAATTAAATGTGTTATTAAAACAAATATTAAATAAAAGAACAAATTAACGACTCAAGTCTGTGAAAAAAAAAATGAAATTTGCAATAAAATAAAGAGGGATTTCTAAACAAAAAAAAAAAATTAAATTAAAATTGCTGAAAAACAATAAATCTTACACTAATTCAGGAGATGTACATATTTCAATGCTAATTATAAAATCTACCAAGTCGTTTCTAAAATCTTCCGGTAAATTTCTATGCGATTTATAATGACTTAGAATTGATAATCCAGTCGCCGAAGTTCTCAACACAGAAACAAGATCTGTGATGGGATTCCTAAGATCAACACTCAGATCTGCATTGTCGATTTTACTAAAATCAAAATTTTGAGATTCGATGGCGAAAGATTTCTCAATTTCAAGAGATAATGGAAAGCTTGAGTCATCGTCAACTAGAATAGTCAAAAAAAAAAAAAAGGAAAGAAAAATACACGAGAATTAAAAAACAATGCATAATTAAAAAGTAATGAAACAAGTAGCTTTTTATAATTAACTAAATTATGAAAAGTCGATAAAACGAGTGAGTACCTGTCAAATCAAAATTAGCAATGTCAACTTCTGAAGTGCTTTGACGTCTATCAACATTCTCAACCACAACCTACAGAATAAATAAAAAGAAAGAAAATTTGTGATTCCGTTTAAAACACGCAAATAATTGTTATAAAAAAAAATTAATAAATAATCCTACAGGTTCTATTATTACTCCAAATTCTCTCTTCCATCTAGTTAAAAATTTAATCTGAGGACCTGTTTTTTTAATTAGTTTTTGAATTATTTCTTCGTTGAGATTTTTAAATGCAATTTCATCCACTTCTTCATCTACAATAGAAAAAAAACTATCCTTATTTTTTCACCTAAATGTCAATAATTATAAATTTTTTATCAACCGCCTAATTTCACACAGAATTATAATATTATTAAAAAATGAGAAAAAGAGGTTAAACGATACACAATAAGTATGAAAAATAATAAATTTAATATTTATAATTATGATAGTTATAAATAAAATCATGGATTTGCTATTGTAAAAAAATTAAATAATTATTATAACTATACAATCAATAATTAATTGAACGATTAATTAAACAATATTTAGAAAATAATTACCTTCAAAGATTTGTTGGAGAGATGATAAATTCCACTCTGACAACTTCTCTTGTACCCAAGAATCCATGTAAGTAATGGAGTAAGGGGCAGTAATAATAATGATTAATACTTATATTTATAAATTATTTAATTAACATAAATAAATATTGAGATAAATAGACTCAGACACGAGGTAAACAAAAAACACGCGTACACTGTAGATTGGAGGAAATGACAAAATAGTGGCGCCACCGTCACGGTTGCTATGGTAACATAGAATTTAGTTTTAGTCCTGTTAAAAAACTTGGTATTCTCAGATTTAAAATACCAGTTTTCTTAAATCTAAAATATTTAACTTGACTTTTACTTCGTACAAGAAAACTCGACTAAAAAAAACTCAGTATTCCTGGTATAAAAAAACTTTTTTCAGTGCATCGTGCGGGGAATTGTTGTAAAATCCAGTAAAAGCTTTTAAATAAATAAAGCTGTCTATTGGCGCGCATGTATAGAAGGTACTTGTAAAGGATTATTGTATAAATATACATGTATAGGAAACTGTTTGACAATAGATTGGTCAGCAGAGAGCCATGAATGTCCTACCGAGCACAAAACAATCACTTGTCCCAATTTCCAATCAGTAAGCAACAGGCTGGAGACACAAACGGGCAGACCGCCAGTTCAGGTTATCATGGAAATTCGCACGTAATAGATCGCTTTTCTCTTTCACTCATTCTATTGTTAAATCGTTGGATGAATTCCGCACCCGGAGCTCAATCAATATCTATTATAGAAAAAAAGTCGATCATTGTTTACCGAGGAACAAATTTTTTCACCGTCTAAAACTACACAAACGACCATCTGGAATCTATAAATAAATAAAAACACACACATTTATGTATGTGGACATGGATGAGGTATTTATTAATACATGTGATGTGTGGGTTTAATTTGTCTAGACTAGTAGTTCAGTCGTAAAAATAAAAACTAATTGAAAGATATTATTTAAACACATTTATTATTGATTTTCAATATTTTTTTAGTCATTTTTTATTTTTTATTTTTTTTTTTATTTAATAAATACACATGTGTGATGTCAAGCGCATCACTGAGTAATATCTGGACCGCGGACAATATTGTTTTCTGGGTGAAGATATTACGCCATTGTGACCAAGATGACAAAGAGCGAGAGGGTGAGAGAATGAGGGAAAGAGTCGATAAATAATAACTCAAAAAAAAATAATAGTTAGATTTTACTATTATAATAAAAAATGATAAAATGAGAAAATTATTTGATTAAAATATTTTTAATTTACCCCCGGTAATGATTGGTTTAACTGTCGATAATTGCTCAACGGTGGTAACTCCATCCCTTCTTCCTCCTACACTTTTTTTCTAATCATTATTCCGCCGCTTAACGAGGGATTTGTCTTCTGACAAATGATAGAGACGGTGTAGGGGAAATCCGATGGAAAAAAATTCATTTATTCTTTTCCTTCTGCTCTTTTTATTGTGATTACTTTTTTCATCATTATTATTGTTATTATTATTTGATTCAATAATCCGCTCAATTTTTCTCATTTCATTATCTTCAAGGTTATCTCTCACTTTCTTGCATTAACTTTTTGTAGCCACTTTCATTTTCCGGCTTAGCAATATCCCTTGTCATGTGTGCCTTGTGTTTTTTTTTTTTTTTTTTTCATATATGTATCATGTAAGTATTATATATTGTTGTCATTTTTCTAGAAAAATACATTTATATATATGTATATAGGTAGAAGATGAAATATATATTTGGAGGGATTGATAGACTCTGTAGTATTTATTTATTTATTTTTTTTGTACTTGAAATAAAAAGCTTAAATTTCTCAAAAAAATTTGTAATCTAACGCATATTAATGTAAATACAATTATAAATAGTTAAATTAATTAAAGATATGTATTTTTATTTTGTGTAGGACTTTTGAACTCCAAATTCGCTTTAAGTATTCAAAATACGAGGTAATAAATAAACTTTTTTACGGTCACTTTGTGAGGAATGACCGCCATTTTGTCTTTCAAGCTCTAATGCTAACGGTTAGACTATTCCAAGCGGCTCAAAAATCTTTGAATTTTTGTTTAATACAATCTTGCATAAAGTCAAAATTTTTAATTATTTATTTTTTTAAATTAAATTTTTGATAAATTTAATATTATTAAAAACAACAATTAATACATTTTTTATTAAAAATATGCTGACAAAAATTGTAAATTTTTTTTTTATCACTCAATTAATTTTTAAAAAAATATTAACTAAATAACAAAAATTTTTTTTTCAAAAAAATTCTTCACTCACAAAGTAACCAGTTTGAGATTAAGTTCGATTGAAAAAAAAAATACATAAACATTTAATTACAAGATTACGTTTTCAATATCATATCGTAACATTATTTCCTGTTGATGGAAATAAAATGTTTTCATCATATCATAATATAGTACGTATATATCTTTACAACGAACAATGTATAATAATTTAATCACGAATATTGATCGCATTATAATGTAGTGAAAGACATGACGAGCCGTAATATAAGTAATTCATGATCGTGAATAAAGTCCTTTATATCATAGTTGATGGTTCCATATATACCTCTCATACTTTTTATTAGGTAAACTAAACAATTGTCTTTTAATAGACGTGTATATCCACGTAAATATACATATATAGAAGAAAAAATGTCTGTGTATATGAATATGATCATACTCGAGTATATAAATAATCTTCAATTTGATAAAAGGATTTGCTTCAATAGACAGCTAACTCATACATTTAAGATAAATATAAATATAAATATTGTTGTATATATACAGATTTTATTAAACTCTTTGAAATTCAAATCTCGGAAAATATACTTGAAACTGATCGAAAAGAGCGCAAGACTTTTGAAACTGGTTCAAGTTGAATTAAATCTCGACACTTCAAAGTCCGGTATCCAATCAATCGGTAGCTAATTCATTAATTTAAAAAAAAATTTATGTTCCGGTTGGCAAGATTGAAAGTAATTGATATCATTGAAAAATATATATTTTTTTAATTAATTATCCTTCATCGGTAATTTACTTTTAATAAATAAACTATCAAACAATTAACAGCAAATTGAACGTTAAATTAAATAACTAGAATAAAATAAAAAGTACATTGATATTGTTGTTATTATTATTATTATTATTATATTATAAAGTAAAATAACGAAGTAACCGTTAATGTTAGGTCGAAGGCAAGAATTTTTTTAAAACCCATTCTGTCAATCTCTTGACAAGAAATACGAGGTCATGCAGTCGCTGTGAAGGAAAAAATAAAAATAATAAAAGATGAAAGATGATTATTAAATTGACGACGTCGGATTGAAAAAACTAAACGGACACATTTAACATTACTTGAAACAATAAATAATCTAGCATTATATATCTCGTGATTTGTTATACAATTAATAAACTCTGGTATTATTGCGCGAGTATTTAAACTGTCGCGTAACAAGACTCGAACTCGATTTATATCGCGAGTATCCATAAATACAATGTAACGTCATTTTTCATTATTAATATTATTATTATTATTATTATTACCACTCAATTTTCACCAGTTCACATTACATATAATATATATTGTTTATATTAATATAAATACGCAACTCTCAGATAAAACTCTCAATAGAATATATCGCTAATAGACACCGTGTCCTAACAAACGTTGATTAAATTCATTTTATTGATCCTTTGAACTCCGCCGGGGATCTATCAAAGGACCTGATTACTTTACCCGAGAATTTACGCTTATTTATTTTTTCATTTATTTTCTTATTTATTTATATATATAATTGATTTTATTGTGTTTTTATATGATACTGAAAGTAACAGACGTTCAATAATATTTTATAGCAATTTCTCAACTAAATAGTTTAATGTATATTTTATATTGAAAATAAAAATTTCAAAAATATACACAAAGATTCAAAAATACTTCGATATTCAATTTCTCAATTTTTTTCTATTGACATATTTTAAAATTGTACGCCTAACACTTTCACTGTCATATTGTTTTTGTATGTTTTTTAGTGTTACAAAAAACAATCAATTAATTAAAAAATCGATAGCAAGTATTAAGTGCTTCAATCAATCGATCGAATTTAGAAAAATTATTATGAATAATATACTTATAATCATTAAATAAATTTTAAGGTCAAAATTTTTAATAATACTTAAAAAAACTTTGAAGTTACATCTAATTTCAGTGCAGAGAAAATTCAAACAGTGCGCGCTTTTACTTTTTTGAAACGCCTTGTCACACTTCACAAAAGTCACTCTCTAAATCTGAAACAGTGAAAATCACTGGAAATTAGTGGTATATTCACTATTTCACAGTTATAAGTATACCACTTGGTATACTTATAGCTGTGAAACAGTGAAATTCCACTGATTCATTTTAAGAGAGCATGAGAGTTTGAATAATACATAGAAAATTTCTTTACTCAATTTAAACAGTAATTTCCAGAAATTAAGGTAGACTTTTTTAATAATCGCTTAGTTTAAGAGAATTTTTCCAAGTTATATCTGATTTTAGTAAAAAAAAAAAAACAAATTTAAATAACGCGCGCTTTTACTTTTCCGTAACGCCTTCACATTTCACGGAATTAATTCCACAAAATTTATAAATTACTCAAAAAATATAAATTTGTACCCATTTAAGAACCGATTTTTTCACTTGATTGTTAAAAATTGCAGCACTAATAAAATTTATTTTTAAATAAATGTTATTTGTTTTCTATAAAGTCCATGTGTATGTGCACAAGGCGATTGTGTAAAACCTTAAGGTTAATAATATATTAATTAATTTAAATAAGTAACGATGGTCCAGAACATCGTAAACGGCTTTAGAACAATTACGTCAATCATCTTAATGAATATAAGAGTTGTCATCAGTATTTTAGTCATCAATAAATTTTATCAATAATGTATGTATATATCAATATATCACGATGTTTAGGTCTGATGTGGGAAACAATTAAATCGCTCGCCTTTACTTGTTACTCCCTCGTGTATAGTTACAGTTGTTGTCTTGTTTGTAGTTGCTGTTGTTGTTGTTGCTGTAGTTTTAGCCGCTACCTCTTTAAATCTCGTAGTTACGGAACTTGTTAACGACTTCGCTGGAGGCTTGGGAGTCCCAGTTGAGATCGCGACGAGCCCCATAATGAATATTAGCACCCCCTTCGGAGGCCCGTCTGTGTGCGTTTGCTGGCTGTCCTCTTACGTGTCCTGGAGATCCGCCGGCGCCGCTTCCGTCGGGCAGCATTCGATCTTTCGTCTTTGGTGTGCTCCAGTGCATCGACTAAACAAATTAATTAATTATCCGGGTTAATTTGAATTTAAATTTAGTTTTAGGCCTACTTAAAAAAAAAAAAAAAAAAAAAAAAAAAAAAATTCAATTTGACTCGAATTTTTATTTAATTATAAATTATGAAAAACGTCAACAAATTAATTTTTCTTCATAATTGATCAAAATTTATTATAATTTAATTATTTAAATATATTTCAACAAAATAAAATATTGTTTGAAAATTTATGAATTTAATTTTAATGACCTGTTTAAAATTCACTGAAAAATAATGCAATTGGGTGAACGAGTAAGGACTAGAAAGCTTTTAAAATAACAGGGTTAGAGAAGGCGAGAAAATTGACGTGCAATTACAAAGTAAAATGTCGCGCGATGAAATTTAAAAACTGAGTATTATTTTTAAATATCAAAAGAACTTTTAAGCGCGTCTTGTATAAACTCCGAGCTCTATAGTTGTATAAGCTGGATAAACTTTTCTAATGATGGTTAAAAATAACTCGCATTATTTACCAGGAATTACATAACGCAGAAATGAAAACTATACTCCAAGAATTCACGAGGAAAATCAAATTTCCTTATACTGACTTGTGTT
Source organism: Cotesia glomerata (assembly GCF_020080835.1). Classification (NCBI taxonomy): domain Eukaryota; kingdom Metazoa; phylum Arthropoda; class Insecta; order Hymenoptera; family Braconidae; genus Cotesia; species Cotesia glomerata. The sequence goes on along the minus strand of NC_058158.1, from coordinate 31,493,600 downwards.
TTATATCCGAGGGAATTAAACTGATTTAAATAAGGAGGTAAATTTATGCATTCCTTTCTTGTTATTAAATAACTTTTAACTTATAAATAAACAAACTTGGGGTAAATTATTTTAGAGTAATTATAATAAATTTTTGTTTTATAAATTGTAAGAATTTTTATTTTTAATGCATTCAGTAGAAAAAATAATTTATAATTTTTTATAAAATTCACTGTAAGATAATGCAAAATTACTATTTGTATTTTATTATTCAAAATTACGAATTTGTAGGTGTAATTTTTTCTATAAATACAAAAATACAGAAATGTTGAAACAATATGAATAAAAAATTATTATTAGTGAATAATTTTTTTTAATTTCCACTTGTTTTTAAAAATTTTCACAAGGACAAATTAAAAAAAAAATTTTTTGTTTAATGTCACTCGTTAAAAAAATTTCAATGTCAACTATTTTTAATAAAAAATTTAAAACATTGAATCTTTTTTTTGTAAATTATTCAAGATAAAAAAAATATTAAAAAGTAAAAATTGGAAAAAAATTTTTCTTAATTAAAAAAATGAAAAAAGTATGCGTGAAATTTTTAATATAATAAATATTTTTAAATTTATAATATAAAATTTTCAAACATCAACTACTTTGCTGTGTTAATATAAATATAAAAAAGAAATTAATAAAAATTGAAGAAGGTTCAATCAGTTAGAAGTTTATTACATAAACTAAAATTACACATTTTCATATTGACACTCCCGTTTAGAGTATTATTAAAGTAAATTTAATATAAAATATAAAATACCTGGTGGACATGCTCTTTCATCCCAACCCACTGCTTATAGCTGACCTGGACTCCGCTGTGTCGCCATTTATCGTAGTTGCTTCTTTTCTCTTGGTCGCAAAGTATCTCTTTGGCATTCTGAATAAAAATTATATTAAATTATTGATCATTTGGCAGATATGCGCAGGAAATAAATATCATGTAATCAAATATTTCATCAGTTATGTATTTACTCACAAAACATAAAACACAAAACAAATACATTTATAGCTGACATATATAGTTGCACAGTTACACTTACAAATATTATATTTAAATAAAGTTGATGGTCGATACATTATTATTATTATTATTATAATTTTAATAATAATAATTAATAATACCGACAACAATAACAAATTTTTACCTTGAGCTGCTGAAACTTTTCCTCAGCTTCCTTGTTGCCCTCGTTTTTATCTGGATGGTACTGAAGTGCAAGTACTTTATACTCAGCTGTTATTTGTTCGACCTTAAAAATAAATTAATTAAAACAGAATTCATTAATTAAAATTTTTTTAATTTTGTTATATTAAAAATAATTTTTTGAAATAAAATTGTAACAGTTTAAATAAAACACTTTTAATGAAATAACTTGAGTAAAAAAATTTGCATTCAATTATTAAAAATTAAATTAAATTGAATTACCGTCGCAGACTCGTCACACCCAAGAAGGGCGTAAAAATCTTCATCGTCGCTCCGCTTATAATTGATAACATCCTCGACGCTCATGTTTACTTGACGTTACTTTCTGTAAAACTGAAACGAAAAAAAAAGTAAATGCATTGTCACACGTATAGCAAGAGACGATAAAAATAAAAAATAGTTAAACAATTTATAGACTATCGAATAAAGTTATTTGTACCGAGCGGCAAGTGATAAAAGCAAGTTTTAAATGAGTTAAACTTTTTATCTAATAAAAAATATACTCGAATAACCGAGTATGTCAATGTCTCTCACCTGTTGCCGTTACTGTTGGACACCCAGGCAGGAAGGTTGCGTTATGGCGAATGATGATGAAAAAGCCGTTTTGTAGCCCGGAAAGTTCCGATTCCCCGGGAAATCCAAGATGCGCGAGCGCACTCCTGACAAGTCGTTAAATCCTGTAGTTGCGCAGTTTACTCTACTTGCAATGATAATAATATTCCTTAGTGTCTATTGTATTATTTCAGGATTATATTACTCTATTTTATGTTTTATTTTTAAAATCAATCATATTTTTTATATTAATTGAGTTCATTTAATTTTTTAATTTTTTCCAAGGGAAAATTATTGGATAAAAATATTTCAAAAATTTTTTCACACAGTTTTTCATTCATGTACGTACTCTATATTTTTTATCAAGTGAATATGAATGAAAACATTTTTTCTTTGATCCGCACTATTAATGCTTTTAATTTCTACAAGTCAATATACTTTTTTCTTAAATAATTTATTGGAAGAAAATTACAATTTTCTGTGTTTTTCCAATCTGTTCTCATTGAAAATAATAAAAATTCAAACAAACAATAGATAAAAAAAAAATTTTGTCCTGAAAAATTCTAAAAATTACAAGTTAAATTTTTAATTTATTTTTTAAACTTAATTTCTAAAAAAGATTTTTCTCAAATTTTTATTTGGAGTATTTTAAAGTGTTTCTTATTTTTTTATTAAATAAATTATTGAAAAATATTAAACGATAATAAAAATGACTTCTTACTCACTTGCCAAGTCATAGATATTGATAATAATATTAAATGAATATGGATATAGAACAGACGCAATAAATAGTACACATCTATTTATTGGAGCACAAGAAACGAGACACTTTATGGTAAACTTTCAGAGTAAGACTGCCGTTGAATGGAAATCCCTATTCACAAATAATTATTGAGTGTGTACAGCAAAATAAAATTAAAAAATTTTTCGTCACTAGGTCACGAATATAGGTCAATACTAGAGAGCTAGTGAACCTCTGGTTTGCCAGAGGAACATTGTTTATGATACTGAATTGGTATTTGATGAAAAACTGTTGAAGCGGCCGCCACGTGACTTTCACTTTAGTTACGTTCATTGGGAAAGACCTTGGGAGCATTCTCACTCTCAGCGACTTTGCTTGTTATCTCCCTACTATTTATTCCTCGAATATTTATTTCTATTTCGTTCGTATTTCATGGCTGAATTGATGATACGGAAAATGAGAGGGGATCTGTGCTGAACAAGATTCATTCGAATAAATCATTGTTAAGCCGAAGTTTTTGGGCTTAATTTAACGGGGAGAATATCGATAGTGATCAAAACGTATGAATTTAACAATAAAAAAGACTGATTAACTTATTGTGAAAATAAAAATTCAACTATATTAAATTTTGATACAATAAAAAAAATAAAATTATAACTTCTCTTATAGTGTCAAAGATTGTTGATTTTACTTAATTTTAAGAGTCATTCCGTGGCATTGCAGTTTCATTAATTTTTTCTGAACAAATAAAAATTTTCATTTGATCATGATAAATTTGATTTTCAAGTTTCTATTTACCCTATAAGTGCAATTAAAATAGTACAGTTTCTCTTAATAAGAGAGAATCAAACTTAAATCAAGAAAATCAAATAGGAACGGTGCTTAATATTAGGATTACCAATCCAAAATTTGTTCATCGTTACTGACAGCTTTTATAATTTAAATTTATCTAATTTTTATTTTCTTGCATTAATTGATCAGACACGAAAAAAATCGAATTTCTTCCTCCAAGAAAATTTTTAGGAAGACCAAAGTTAATTTAAAGCAAGAAGAAATTTTCTTGGCCCGAAGAAAATTTGAGTTCATTCGAGAAAGTTTTAGTTTTCTTTAATATTTTCTTGAGTCAAGAAAATTTACCTCGAGCCAAGAATTTTTTCTTTCTGTGCATTTTTATGTTTATAAAAATATTAGTCATTTAAGGAACAAAATATGATATTGTAGGAAAAATTTCTTAATTAACTCATGAATCATTTAAGGGGGATAGCCACTGTGAGGATCGAAAAAATATGTGATTTTCGGGAATTTTTTTGACTGGGATAATAAAAGAATTTGGGGATCGGATTTTTTTTTGTTTTATAAAGTATATATTGAAGATTATTCTCCTGAATTTTTATTAAAACATATCATGTTGTTACAAAGTTATAAGCATTTTTGTGGAGCACCAAAAAAATTTCCCCCACCACGGTTTTATCTCTAACTCATAAACGGATTATCCAAAACAAAAAAACCAAACTACGTTGTAATCTGCATGCATGTGGTTATCGTTCCATGTAAGGGATTTTGAAAATTTAAATTTAAAAAAAAATGGCAACATATTAATAATTTTTTCGTTTTTTTTTTCTCATTTTTTTGGATTCAAATAGCCCTAAAAAATCTTAAAAATCAAAATTTTCGAAATCCGCTACGTGCAACTATAGCTACTGAATAGACGAATACGGAAAAAAAAGTTGCAAATCGGTTCATATTTATGCAAATTACAGATCCCACAGTTAAAAAAAAAAAGTAGTTTCGAGACAAACGCGTTTTCATCGGAGCGCTGTGCGTGCAACGTTCATTTGACGCGCTGTCACAAAAATGACTATAACTCGAAAAATATTCCAAATTTTCATATAAAACTCTAGATACATATTTTTGAATATATGAACTTTGATTTAATTAAAAAAAAAAAAATAATTTTTTGTTTCTTGAAATTTCACAGTGGCTATTCTTTCTTAAAAAAGAAAATTTCTTAAATTTAACCGGAAAATCATAAAGTTTTTCCTTAATCTGTTAGTCCACAGATTAAAATATTTATCAAAGAAATCATAAAGTATTTCCTCAATAAATTCATGAATATAGTATAAAATTCAAGGAAAAATATCTTGCATCACCCATGAGAGATTCAAAAGAAAGAGTATGAAATTCGAAGAAAATCATACAGAAGTTTAGTAGTTCATTGGTCGAACAGTAGATTATGCACGTTGACTATAGATTTTCAGGATTAGGATCTACTTACTGCAAATCTGTTTTAAATCCAATGTACAGCAGTGCGATCGTGGGGTGTCTTCACCATTCCGACATGATACAACTCCAGGCAGCTTCACTTAACTCGGGTCTACATTCCGAGTAGAGCATAGAAGAGACCCGTATGCATGCATACCAGCATCTACATACACCCGACCCGGCATACATTATACAGTGGGATTTTCTCCACTCAAGAATCGAGACCATATGCTTGCAGACACACGTGTTCAACATCCGATAGATTTAATGGGCATTCTCGGACAATAAAGGATGAAAAATTCAGTGATTTTTTTACTTAGATTCGATACTTTTTTCCCAGACTGACCCACATTTTTTTCACCTTAGCTTTTTATTTTGGCTGAAAATATCGAGATATGCGACGCACGATGGCTGATGAGATTAGTTTACCAGTTTAGCAACTAATAAAATAAAATGTCATAATTTGATAGCAACTGTTAATTAATGAGATGGAAGTGATAAGAATATTTGGAACGGATTCGGTTTATGGTAATGAATATGTATTATACGTGTTCGCTTTACATTATACGGATGCACACGTTAAACCATCGACACGCACGCATGATTTTGCAACCCTCGACCTTCCCAGTCTTTTTCAAGGATAATTTTGTCTACAATTTGTCTTTGCTATATATTTTAGTGTTCTGTCTATGGATGCATTAGCTAATGGGACTAGAAAGAAATTTATAACGTTAAAGGATAGACTATTTTTAACAATTTTGAACTTGTTTTATTACTAGAGGCTGGAGAGGATAAAAAGAGTGAATAAACTTGAAAAAATATTTGGAAATCTCCAATCTCGAAGCGCAACGTCGATACGCTGAGGGATCTCTATGAAAAAAAGTTTCATGTTTACTATTGGGAGCGATTAGAGAGTAATTTCATGAATGAACAACTTTGGGTCACTGATAAAGACGAAAAATATCTTCACCCAGTTCCTTATTGGTACATACAAAATTGTTTGTTCGAGGTGCGAGAAAACTCCACAGTTGCTTGTCTTCATTGACACAATTTTTACAACACAATTCTTATTGTTTATTATGTAAGATAAAATAAATGATTTGCACATCCCAAGGGAGGCTATTTTCCGGAAGCAGTTAGTCTATTGGATCAGGAAGAACTGGCCTTTGAAGAGTAAGTTTAATAAAATAGCGCTTAAAGCTTCTCAACCAGGATTGGGATTCACAACATTTTTGAAAAAAAAGTATCTCGATAAGATAGTGAAAAAAAAGTATGAAGAAGAAAAGGATTGAAGAGAGTGAAAAGTATGAGCAATTTGATTATGACCATTTGATTTTTAATTATTATTTCTTCGGGTTTCTTGCTGCGTACGGGATTATGAGTTTCGGGATTGAGGTAATACTTGTCAGATATTTTAAAATATATGTTTACTGATAGGAAAAAAGAAAATAAAGTTCATAGTAAACTTAGATTAATTTTAAACAAAATTCGAGTTCCAAGGAGGGTGTTTGAACGATTTTCAAGATAAGATGGGTGTATGTATGTGTGGTCTATGGGTCTTGAAAGATTATCTCAGTGATTTACTTCGATTTTCTCTGAGAACTTCACGCAGGATTTCAAAGATTATGTTGAATAGTTAATACAGTTTAATGTTTCTTAAAAAGAAAATTATGAAGGTAGGAAAAATAGCGGAAATTTTTAGAAATTACATTTAGACAACTGTTTTAAAGTTTCTTAATTATCATCAAAAGTAATTTTATTAATTTAAATTTTGTTTTAATTTGTTATCAGATTTTGGTAGATTCCATTACAAATTGGATAACTGTACTTAATCTGATGTGATGACTAAATTTTCCAAATTTTGCAATATTACTTTCTAAGTGCTTTATAAGTTCAGAAAATAGCATTACTTCAAAATAAAGAAATCTATCTAAAAAATAATGTCGATCTTATGGTTTCTGTTTCAATATTAAATTACTCTTTCAAAAAGTATCATCGTCAAAAATTAAATACATTTTTTCCATTTTACATCTGAAATCAAACGAAAATGAAAACCCTAAAACCCCGAACCTCATATATTTATTTAGAAGTTCAAAGACCTTGAAAACAAACAGATTTTTTCTCAGGTATCAGAAAACTCGACACTACGTCAATATTTCTATCTTCTGGGTCCAAAAACCAAACACACAGCTTTAGAAACATTTGAAAGTTTTACAAAAGCTCTAATGTTTTTATTATTAAACCCACATCAAAACTTTCTACGCAACATAATTTATAAAAATGTATCTCTGTATTATTCATTATATATAAAAAAAAATCCCATAAATAAACCTTTTCATAATAAACAAAATTTGCAAATTTCTGAGGCAAACTCCACAATCAAATCTCAATGAAATAAAAATAAAATCGACAACAGAAGCCAGTGGGCGGTTCGGCTGGCAAACTCAAAATGCCAGATGCGTGGGTGAATGGGTGGGCACTCTGCACCCGGCAAAACTACTTTGACTTTTCATACACCGACTCGCATCTCATCAGACAAGGACACAACCTGGAGTTCTGCTCTCGACAAGGTACTAAACATATATAATAATAATAAAGTCCAGAGGCTCAATCCAGACAGGGGTGACTCTACTCCGACTTGACACATTTTTACACATGTACTATATTATATTATATCGTACATTACAAACTACAAGGCGCAAAAATAGTAAAGAAGAACAAGAAGCTAGATGCAGAACTAACACGCTCTTATTTAACTCTTCACTACTTCTTTGCCACCTCCTCTACTTCTGTTCTCTCTTTCTCTCCTTCTATTTAGCATCAACGTATATATACTTATAGTGTACGTCGCACCGCGTTAACTCAACTTATGTTGATGTTGTATACAGTAACATACAGTTTAAGTTTGAGTCTATACAGCTCAGAGCTCACATGTCCAAGTTCTTCTTGGCTCCCTTTAGCTTCCCTTCCTCTTCCGTCTGTCAGTTCGTTGGTATACTGTGCCGAGTGAACGTGTGTGCCCGCGTATTCTCTTCTCGTTTACCCACGCGAGACGCACTTTTTATTTACTCCAGTACTAATATTATAGTTTTGTATTGTATGTATAGTGCTACTCATCATTTTACTATCATACAACCACAGATACGATGATTTGCTTCTAAAATCAATTCAAATTTATTTTTTTGAGTCTAAACTCAAAACATTCAAAGAAAAACTACCGTTTTTTAGGTATTTTTGTTGAGACATTAACTTGCACTTGTCTAAAAAAGAAAAAAAAAAAAAAAACGTCCAAGTCCCGAAAAACTAGACTTGATTTCTTTAGAATGTTATGTAGTTCAAAGTACACTGTGTCAGACAGTAGTCAATAGATAGACATGACAAGCTTGTCACCAACTATTTAAATACTCGCCAAACTCGACAGCAAACAACAAGGAGACTTGTTACTTTTAAATAAATAAATTGAAAATGAAATAAAGGAAGTTACCTTTATATTTTTACTCTTAAAACTTCAAATGGTAAGTCATTTATTTTTTATATTTAAATTAAAACTTTCTGAGGGATTATTTGAATTTAATAAGATTTTGCAACTAGAAACAGAGAATTTGAAATTTATACAAAAATTTTGAACTTTATAATTTTTAGTGAAATGAATTGTTTACAGTAAATAGGCTCGAGGAGTTAATAATAAATGATTTATGTAAACTTTGACAGTCAAAGGTTTATAGTAAATTATATAGAAATTGTGTGTATATAAATTAAGTAAAGCGCGGCTTTATTTACACGCAAGAGTATTTGTGCGTAGACAGCTTCTGAAAAGTACACACGGTATAAATAGACCAAATCTGACAGCCGAACACTGCCAGATGGGTTGCCAATGCACAAAGGCCGAGAAAAAATTCGGGCTTCATAAAATTGTCGCGGTGAAATATAATTAACGTTCGAGTTTGGCTTGCAAAATAAACCGAGGTTAGATCTCACTTTTACTCTTGGTATTAAATCAAATCAAGAGTAAATAAAATATATTTTTCAAATTAAATATTTTTTTTATGAATATTATTATTATAAAATAGTCCTCTCATAAAATAAAACTCATTTGCTGGAAGACTCAAAAAAAATTTTGAAACTATAATAAGGCTAAATAGATAATAGTACATATTGCTGATCGATTATTGTATTTTTCAAAGCTTGATAAAGTTATAAATAAATGAAGACGAAACTTTGCTTTATTAAACAATAGTATCAACAATAGTAGATATCGTTTAATTTATTGTTGTTATGAAATTTTGAAAAGTAAAGACATGCGTTGGATTATACTGTATCGTATATTAACTATTATGCATAATATGTCAGTCATATTTTTCAGTATTTGTGTTTAGATGACATGACCACTTAATATATTTTAATAATATTTACAATGTGCAATGATTGAAACAAGACAATCATGTCGGGCAAAAGGAAATACGGTTGTTATCGTAGTCATTGTAGTGAATAAAATAAAGGGGATTGAAGACATCAATTTTCTTTATTTGTAAGTTCTATTACTTGTACCTACAGTCATTGATCGTTTTATAACTGTGTATATACAAATATAATGGATGAGTAAATAAATGAAAATAATAAAAATAAAAATAATAATCATAATAAAACATAAAAATTTCTATTTTTATTTTTATTCTTTAAAATTTATTATCGAGATCTAATTTAATTTATTTACGAGCTAATTATCAAATTAAAAAAAAAAATATTATGATAAACTATAAGATCAATGTCGAGATAAAAAATTAATGAGAAGTTATGTTTTGAAAAAGTGAGTGGTAAAATAGTGAACTTTGATTGGGTTTAAAATAAAAATTCACGGTAATCACGATTCAGGAGAAGCTACGGAGGCATGACGCGTGCGCGAATAAAGTTAATAAGGGCACGCGTTACACCGGAAGCTTCTTGTAGTGGGAGGTTAAAAAAAAATTTATATGCAGGTGCAAGGCTTTGTCTCACTCTATTCACTCCCTTTTAATTATACGAATACTTATATTTATTTATATATTTTTTTTCTTGCTTGCTTATTTTTACGCGACCTCTGGTGGCAAATGTGTGTGTATGTGTGTAGCCTTGGGTCCTGTGTCAATTACTCGACACCCTTGCGCTGGGGGTCCGAATGTCAGGAAATTCTTATACTTATACTTATTCTATTTTAGTTTTTTTTTAAATCTTTCTTTTCTTCCGACGAACGACGAGAGTCCCTTCATATCCGCTAAGGATTAATAGCACGTGCTGAACATACTGCAACCATCCCTTAACAGTTTATCGGTTTCACTAAAAATATTATTTCATTTTTTAACAAAACAATTATCACGTTTTTATTATTTTATTTTAGGGTTTTAATTAATTAATAGATTATAATGATTCTTTTTACTAATAAATATATATGTACTCATTCCAAATTATAACTTGATAAATTTTTTATAAGCCATTCAAATAAATAGAAATTTAATTAATTCTTTTCGTTTAATTTTCTTCTAATTCCACTAATTTTACTCATAATTTATCATTAATTTAAAAACGGATAAAATAATTAATTTTCTTTATAAATTAATTCATTAATATATAGAGTATAAACAATTATCAAAAGGAAATTTATGATTAGATTAAAAATTATTTTCAAAGAATTATGATTTATGATAATTTTCAAAATTCATTTTTCTATAAACAAACTTTCATAAAAATATTTCTATAATTTTTGTTCCATATCAATTATTTGAAATTGCAATTCTTAAACAGTCAATATTGAAATTTTTATTTTGTTTTTCATGTAAGTGAAAAAAAGTTTATTAGAAACAGAACCAAAATTACTTATAAAATTAAAATTTCTTCTATAAATAGTAGTAATTTTCCAGCCTAATTATAATGTTAAAAAATAATTAAAAAAAAAAAGTTAATTTGTTTGTTAAACATAAAATCCGTTACGAAAATAGTATCACCCATTAAACTTCCTCGTGATTTTATAATTTCCCGAGCATTTATTTTGCTCATTCTCTTCTACATAGACCGCGTGAGTACAGTGTACCATATACCACGGTACTTACATTCTTTAACGCACTCGGGACTGAATTCGAGGAATTAAAAATACACCGTTCTCCATTTGCATGCTCGCGAACTCGGAGAATTTCGAATCGAACGAATTGAAACAAATAAAGCAACTTTTTTTATTCATTCAATCCACAAACGGAATTTCTATTGTTTAACCTACTAAAAATAAAAAAAACATCCATGTTCACCCGATACGATACAAACAAAAATATTCTCAAAAAAATACCAACTACATAACTTATGAAAGAGAATCGAGTTTCGTACGTATGTACTTGTTTTTGGTTCGCAGTGAATGAAAAGAGAATAAATAATGACAGTTAGCTCGAGCCAAACGTGAATGGACTAGATCAAAATCTAGCCGAGTAGAGCTGAGAAATCTGCGACACTTGCGTACCCATTCTAATTTTAATGTGTAAACTCTATTTTAGTACATGAATGAGATTCACGAACCCATGCATCCACCTTGCATCTTGCATACGTCCACTTTCATCTATTTCGTTTAATTCCATTATTAAATTACTCTATATGAATTATAAATCCACATTTTTCGCCTCATAAAATTCCAATTATTCTAATAACTTTGCATATTGACCAATAAAAAATAATTTACTTTAATTAGTGTACGTATGTATGCTAATTTTTGTATGAAGATATTCAAATTTACTGCACATTAAAACTTTATGAATTATGTATGTTGAAATAAATATTTGTAACATATGAAATAACTTTATGAATTTTATTTTTTCGTCTAATTCTTTAGACCTATTTTTCTTGTAAACATTAATGGAGCATTCATGCTTGAGATCTTTGAATAATTTGAGAAATATATCAAAGGAAAAATTTTAAATGCCCTTGAGATATTACCTTGCTCTTATTTTTAGGCATTTTTCATTGACCAAAAATGAAATTTAATTTCTTAAAGAAAGTTATTTTTAAGTTATTATTTCGGTCGTAATAAAAGAAACTTCGAGGAAAAAATTCAAATAAAATTTTTATAAATTGAAATCCTAAGTATTAATTTTCGATATTTGCAAGTTTAGGTGTAATTTTATAATTTCAAAATATATATTTTTGAAGACGAAAGTAATTATTAAAAAAAAAAACAATATTCAGATGAATGAGTTTTGGCACAGGTTCCTCTGAAAAAAATCTAAAGGACATTTATTGAATCTATTTTTGCTAAAAACGCTTAAGTTTGTGTTTTTTTTTTAAATGAAAAAAAAAAAATTACTAAGTGGTGAATAAATTATTTTAATAATTCAAATAAAATTTCAAACATAAAAATATAAAATATAATTTACATCAAATATATAAAATATGTTTGTTTGCTTAAAATAAAAGTGTGTAAAAGGCAGATAAAAATTTTTGATGTATAAACATTTATGCCCTGGGCGAAAATAGATAAATCCAATATAGATGTACATTTGAATATATTTTTATATCTGTCTATTGAAATTTATATTTTGTCCACCGGGACAATTTTAGTATTGAAAATTTTATCTCAATATCTGCATTTCTCAGGGAAATTTAATTTTTATCAGTCTAATGATAACCCAACATCGAAAACTCAATATTTGTACAGAACAATCAAGTTAACTTTACCTGAAAAAAAATTATTCATTTATGCACGGAAAATTTAAATATTTTTTTTTTCCAGGATATCGCCACCGTAAAATTTTATGAATAGAAAATTAAGAGGAACCGTATAAATATACCACAATGGCTCTCGGTAAGTACATACATATATCTATATAATACATAATTTCTATATTCTACGTAATTTAATTCTCACCCACGTTCTGAGTGGAGAAATCAGTTATATGCATGCTGATCACGCCTAAACGCATATAACCAACCGGTCACTGTGAGAAGAACCCGCTTCTGTATTTTCCCATCGATTTACTGCCTCACTGTATACCTGTACCTATATATGAACACATATAGGTATATGTATAATACACCCATGTAATTCACAGTATCATACACAAAAAGACATAATATTACATCGAATCTCCTGTATGACGCACTCTCATACATCGCCGGCGCGACACTAGACACTTGAAACACGTATTATTATTAAATTATATTCTTTCTCTGTACCCTTTTGTAATATATATGTGCAGAGATGATACCTGTCGGTATTTACTTTCTGATGGATGGCATATGCAATGCACATATCCACTATTACACGCATACATGTACATATATTTATTTTATTCAATTCTTTGTTTTATTTACTTGCTCATCAGCAATTATTGGTAAATTTAAAATACTCGGAATCGACCACTGAAGCCTTGAATTAAAAATCAACAAGAGAAATTAAAATTAAAAGATAATGTTTGAGTAAAAAGAAGTGATAGCGACCTTTGTGGAACTTTTTAGTTGTTGGCACTCAGACAAATTTAAAATCTCAAATTACTTGTCGGATTACTTCTTTGAAGATCAACTTGATCAAAGTTTAGCGTTTTTTCATATTATATTCTCTTTTGCATTTGCATTCTCTTTTATTTTTTTTTTATCATTTATTTTACTGCAACCAGCGCTTAGTTCTTTTATTCTTCATTCATTTTATTTTTTGAGATTCTTTGGAATCCTCGGGGAGCGGGATCGGGGATTAAATTTATTTTTACAGTAATTATTTCTGACAGACAAATCTTTCGCTCCACTCCGGACTCGATGTACTCAAAAAAAATAAATTAGAGGAACAAAAAATGCTCACAAATGATGTAGGCTTTTCCTTTTTTGCTGCCTTAAAAACTGTCATATAGCAAGTGTTTATAATCTTGTATGCTTCCGGTGACTCTGTTATTATGTTACGCGCTTGAACTCTTTGTCTATCTGGTCTTTATTTTCTCCTGCTCTGATAAATGGTTAGGTAGATTATATTAGAGCAATAGTTACGGCAATAATAATAGAGCAAGTAATTTGTCGCGGTATGCGCGGGTGGGAGAGAAATGCAGCGTCCGGTTTATCCCCACTTTTAAATTAAATCTTGTATTCGGTCCCATGTATATGGGTATGGGATGAGGGACCGAATATACAATTGGCCCTTGGATTACTACCCACAGTAGTTTTATCGTGGCCCTTTAGTATGGAGTCACAATTCGACTTTTAATCCCGTGTCACTCAGTGTCAGTCTCCAAAATTAAACATATAAAATTAATGTTTGTTTCTTTTGGGAGTTTCTTTACTACTATTGGCTCCATGCCGTGACTTTCATTCTAAAGTAATTATTATTGTATTACATTCCTTTTTTGAAAAATTTGGATAGCTGGAAAATTTATTTATGTATGTATGTGAGTATTTTTTATAAATCTAAAATTTTCAATGAATGAATAATTTTGAACAAAAAATTCGATAATGAGCAAAGTAATGAAGGAGTTTACTAATATCTATCATTCAATTTTCATATAATAAACAAAAATAAATACTATTAAAAATTTCTCTATGTTAATGTCAAAAAATTTAAGCATGAAAATTCAAAGATAAAACTCCAATATTTATAATTTTGCATTTTTAAGTTTATGTAATAAGTGAAAAAATGTGAAGGGTAAATAATAAAATTTCTTGTAAAAATTTTACTTCAGAGCATTGCACATGATTAATTTTCAAAATTTATAATTAAACAAAATTAAATATGTTACTTATAATTGTGGATAATAAAATTAATTCTCTGAAGTATTTAATACTTAAGTGGCTTTTGAATATATATTATAAATAAGCAATACCAAAATTTATAAAGATGAAATAATTAATTTTGTAGCTATACTTTTTTAAAACATTTTGATATAAATATAAACTTCGATAAAAAGAAAATCATTTTGAAGAGTTTTGTTTTTCTGAATCAAGAAGAAAAGTTCTATAGTTGGGTGAATAAATGTATGGAGGACAAAAAGAATTTCTTAATTTAAGCACTTTTTTGCTTAATACTATCCAAATTTCAATATTCTTTAATAATAAAAAATTAACCAATGATATATCTGCAGATAATCCATCATACTTTTCACTGCTGGGGAATTCAATATCCCCAGAGCTATCGGAAGCCGCGGAATCGGGGTCAAGTGGACGAAGCTTCGTCACGTTTTTCAAAAAAAGACCCGGGAGGATGGGAACCAACACATCGACGAGCACGTCAGGAGCAACGTGTGCATTATTGATGGCTGACAATAACAAAAACCTCGTGTCGGCAGAAGAATGTCAGCCGATGTTGTCCCGGTCGACAAATTCCGCGAACACAAGCATCAACGGAACAAGAAGAAGCTTCCGAAGTCTCTTCAGGTCCATGAGCGCCAACACCGACAACGAGAAGACACTCCAGATTCTTAAGGGAGACCCGAGACCTGCAGACGTGGCTCCACCCTCGCCCTATCTGCCCCATCGGTCGCACTCCCACTCGGATCACGACCGCAAGTGCCGGCCTCATCGACGGCGAACCCTAAAGTCTGCCAGCGAGCTCCTGTTTAACGACATGATTTTTTGTGGGCTCCCTGGAGAGGACCCTGCTAATAATATCAGGAGGGCTAATGCTAATGGTAACGGTAATGGCAATCGAGATCGTTACCACGAAGATAACGACGACGAAGATACTGATACTGGCGAGGTTTTTTTGGGTACCAGTGATGCGAGGTACTATAATTTATCGGCGACCTTACCAAAGCCTGGCACATCTGCCACAAGAAGACACTCTATTGGGTGTAGCAGTAATTTTATTAGTAAGGACCAGAATTTAATTACTCGGCGAGGCGCTGTTATTCAGACTGAAGGCTTTATCAGAGAACCCGATACCTTGGCACCGCCTATTCCTGTTGATCAAGTTGATTGTGGAAAGATTTCTAAGACTGGCAAATGTAAAAAACATAAAAGTAAAGGTTAGTTTATTTATTTATTTTTTAATTATGATTTCTTGATTAATTTTGAAAATTTACTGTCCCATTTTAAAACGCCGTAACTTCCAAATTTTTATTAATTTATAATAGCATAATAAATTTTGTTTTTAATATTTTTAGAGGTAGAATTTTTGAAAAAATATGAATGCAATTTTCTAATAATAAAAATATTTTCTTAAAATTTATTTATACTTGAATAAAATTATAAAATAGTCAGATGCACTGATTTCAGTGTCATAATTTTTCAAAGACGTTTTCTCATAGACAAGTTACGGAATTATAAAACTATAGATTAGTATTGTGTAGAAATAAGTACAAAGTTTCACTAAGTACAAAGGTCGTAACTACTGTATAGAAGATATCCTTTTTGAGTTTAGTGCAGATGTATTTGAATTCAATTATAATATCCATCAATGGCAAATCATTGTTTAGTTTAATTAATTTTGTCAAATACAAATCGCGTAACTGATCATTATTTGATTTAAAATCGAATGGAATATATAAATTTTTTTTTTAATTATTTTTAAAGACTGAATTAGTATTTAATTAATATTTTACTCATTTTATAAAACTTTCTTGGAAGTAGAACAAATTATTACAGCCTACATTAATCAAATTTAGAACCAGTTACAACTGATATATTTAATATTTCATTATTTTCAATTCTTACAACGCCTATAATATATGTTGATATGACAGTAAAAAAAAAGTAATAATGTAAATTAATTATACAATGAATTTTATTAGACAAAAACAACAAAGATATAAATTATTCAAAAAAATTCATGAGCAAAATTGAATAAAAAAAAATTAGCGAGTAAAAGATTAAAACTATAAAAAGCAAAAAAGCTTAAGAAAATGAAATTAATTGAATTGAAAAAAACTTCTTGCGTAAAGTAAAAAAATTTGACTTTAATCCACATGCCACATATAAAGTTTTAAAGTTAACAAAAGTTTGATGGATAACTTTGCTTCAATTCCAGTCTTTTTTTGAAAATTCATTAAAAAAATAAAAAAAAAATAAACTAAACACGTCAATAATTCTAGTTCAAAGTAAAGTGAAGTTCAAAATTTATTTTCATTCCGACAAAAAACTAAACTTCGGGTAGTAAAAAAGTAATTGTAACATTTCAAAGAAACTCATATTTTACTTATGTTAATTACTTAAAAAAAATATTCTTTGAACAAATGCCCCGTCAACTGTAATGACTAAACAGATGAGTATCGTCAGCAGTCTACTTCCACTTGATTATAGTTCAAGTTGGTGTTAAATTCAATAATAGTCTTTATGGTACAAAGGATCGTCCCACATCACACGCACACGAACCGGCACGCTTATTGCGACCTAGTCCACAGCTTCTGTATTGTGCAACGCAATAGGCACTCAGTACAACATAATAATAATTATAACTATAATAATAATAATAACAACAACAACAACAACAATAATAATAATAATAATAATAATAATAATAATAATAATAATAATAATAATAATAATAATAATAATAATAATAATAATAGCAATAATAGGAGTAATATACAGAACCCTTTAGCAGAGAAGAGCGTCTCTTTGTAGTTTAGTCCTGAAAGCTTCTATCCCCATGATTTGGGAGCTACTACGATGACTTGGTGCCCGCATTGATCTAATTGTAGCCAAAGATCCTTTTCATCAAGCAAAGGAGGCTTGGTTATAGTCGAATCTCAATCCGAAATCACTCGACCAAACGTTATAAATTAAATTAGGGACATTTAATTTGTTGTCTTTGAACAATTTTGTGCTTAATTCGCTTATATTGGCGCGTGATGTAATTGTGACTCTTAAATTTATAAAATATATGTATAAATTTAAAAATGATCTGTCATGAGTCAGTACACTGGAAAAAAAAATTAATTTGATTCAAGAGAAAAATTGTTGTTTTAAGTAAATTTTATTTGATTTAATAATTTTTCACCTTGACTCAAGACAATGAAATTTTAGAAAATGATCTTCTTGGTTTAAGATTTTTTTGTCTTGATTCAAATTTTTTTTTTTAGTATAGCTTAACTGATAATGATAATCAAACGTATAATAAGTAATAAGATAGGGAAATTATGATAAATTTATTTAAAATCTTTATCGAGAAGGTGTTGAAGAAAATGAAAGATAATTTATACAAATAGTATGAAAGATTATCATGGTACCAACGGAAGTCATGTAGTTAATATTCACGAAATGTTCTACACTACTCTCAGCCTCGATTGAATCTATCATCCACCAGCTCTTTTTCTTCTTGTTTCCCGTTTTAAAAATCGAATTGCATAAATTTTATTTTATAACTCCCGATAGATAAATGCTAGTACCTTTTGAATATTAAAGAGCAGCATACTCGACCGTTAGTTTATAAATTATTTTGCATCGATAATTATTTTCTGACATTGAATAAGTATTGTTTACTTTTTATTACTATGACAATTCAAACAAGACATAAATTTTATGTTTTATGTGTATAAATAATTTTTTGTTAATATAAGTAATATTGTTGGGGTCATTATTATTATAGTTACGCTGAAAAGGTTTCAAATAAAATTGTTTAAAATTCCAGCTAAAAGTAATAACGGAAGCTGTGCAGGTTCTGGTTATACACATCGCAGTAACACATGCGTATATAACGTACTGTGGATTTTATAAACCCTGACACTTCCGTTTCGAACGCAGGCACAAATTTTACGGGTAAAAAAAATACATGTAACATATATAACTATCGTCGGGAAAGTGTAAATGTTTACTTTATTTTATTTTATTAGATAAGTATATTTAAAATTTATTTTATATAAAATAATAAATAGTTTTTAATTTTTGATGAAAAAATTTTGTCACCACTTTATTTTTTTTTTTTTTTTTTTTCATAGAAACTTTTTTGTCTGAAAAAATTTTTAAGAAAATAATTAAAAAAAAGCCGAAGTATATTTTAAAGAAAATATAGTTTAAAAAAAAACTGTGAGATAAAATCTAATTTTTTATTAATAAAACATAAAAATATTTGAATAAAAATGTTTAGATTAAAAAATGAAAACAATAAAATATTTCTCATTATTAAAACACATATTATGAAATAATTATGCAAAAAATTAATATTCAATCAATATTTTAACTGTTATGAAATGCATATCCTTAGATGGAAGTACACGCATAAAATGAACTTCCGGTGGTAAATCGGATCGGTTGGGCGCTATTGTCGACGTGACTGGTGTTGTAAAAACGATAACCAGAGTTTAGTTATGGATGTGTCGGTTTTATTATACCATAAAGTAATATCGGCGACTAGATATTAGACCTTCATTTTTACTCTTTACAACCCTGGGCAAATTCAACGACAAATCCTCGGAAAAGTAACTAAAATTAATAGCACACTGATAGAAAAACAATCTTGATTCAAGAAACTTTTTTTCTTCAAAACTTGAACTCTTGAAACTAAATATAGATATATTTCTTTCAAGAATTTTTGTCTCTTGGTTCAAGATAGGCGATAACATTGATTCAAGGTGTTACCGACTTGTGTTAAGAATGGCTTTTTTTTGAGTCATTAATTAATTTACTTATTTCCAAGAAATAATTTTTTTTTGGTATAACAATTAGACTATTTAGTTTTTGAAATATACTTTGATGAATTATTTTAAGCTTTGTAACGATAATGTTATTTTGACTGAAAAACTTAAATGTATCGATTGAAAATAATATAGCTCTTAAGCCAAGATAATCTAAACCAAGACAAGAAATTCTTAAAGCAAAATAATCATTTGTCTTCCAAAATAAATTTTTAGATCAAGAAAATATCTCTTGAGTCAACATAAATTTTCTATCAGTGCACTTAATTTTTATTTCCTTACGCGTTAAGTGTAATAAAAAATGAGAAAATAAAAAAAAATCCAAACGATTTAAGCTGGAGGAGAAACACGTGTAAAGCTTCCTGATAGAAAGGTAATTTCCGGTCACATCTTTCAGGAGTTAAAGGAAGTCCCTCCATGGAATCTTTAATCTCCCCGTATCAATACTTGATATAATATATAGAATATTATGTATATAAACACACAAATACTTATATATAATCGTTGGTCGTCTTAAACAAAACTGTTTACTATGTACAACTCATCTTGTGTAATAACATAAAAGACAGTTCTATTTAATAATAACAACCACTCGTGCCGTACAGTACAGTTAAGAGAAGTATCGCGTGATATCCGGAGATTACCCGGGAATGTGCGTGTGAATCTAACACGTGCATGTGAGGAAAGTTTTACGTGATAATCACACCGACTGATAAGTCATAGGCTCGTAGACCCATAAACTGACTGACAGATCATACATAGACATAGACAGGCTCTTCCTCATTCTCATTACAAATAAACTACCAAATTAATGTAGAGACCAAAATTATTCTCGACTCTGCCGAGGGTAATCTCGTCGAAAGTTATCTCTTGACACTTTGGGTTCGCAAATACATATAACACGGACTTAGTAATAACTTGATAGCTCAATCCACGATGTCCGGCACCGACGATAGCTCGGCGAACCGGAAGCTAACTCTCCATCACTTATATATCCATGTAACATCCATTAATCTTTTATTCCGAGATAAATTCTTCCACTTTTTTCATTTATTTTATTTTCACTTTTATGTGGTTTTGTTTTGACTTTTTTTATTTTTTTCTAATATCAATTATCAAGTCGAAAAATTTGACCATCTTGTTTCATTTTGAAACAAGAAAGAAAGATAATTATGCGGAAGTGATCTTTGAGAAAAAAAAATAGAAAAGACAAAGTATGATACTTCATAAATGGATTGCTAAAAAATTTCAAAGGAAAATTCAACAGATTTATTTCTTTTTAATTGACAGATAAAAATGTGAAAATAAAATTATGTGAATTTTTATTTAAGGATTGATAGATCAATTACGAAGATCAAAATAAAAAAAAATTTGTTAACTTCATTATTTGATTTTTTATGGCCAAAAATAAGTTAAGCTCCATTTTGGCGTAATTACCAAAAATATTATACTTGAATTAAGAAAATTCTTAAAAAGACCTCAGTTGATTAAAATTAAGTTTACAAACATTGAAAAAACTCATGAACTAAAGAGAAAATGAGTCTATGTTGATCAACTATAGGCAAACTATTATTAAAAAAAATTTTAATATTAATTAAAGATGGTAAGTAGCTGATACCGACGATAATTATCACATGATACTTTTTAATTTGTAGCGGAAGGAAATAAATAATTATAACATACAAGATTTATTTAGTTTCGTAGAATATTAATTTAAATGTGTAACAAATATTAATCATGATATTTCGGTGCAGCAGACCTTAACCGAGACTTTGACACACCCCTGACTAAATCAGCTTTTTTATAAGCTTTCTCATTATTTTTGTCGCGGCGATGTCGTATTTTTTTCCTGCATCACACGTAATGTTCTCTATTTTCTTCACTCTCTTCTTTTTATTTTCATTTATATATATATATATATATATATATATATATATATATATATATATATATATATATATATATTTCTACTGACTATTTACTATCGTACATATATCGTGCATATATACATGCATTTAAATACATAAAATACAAGTATACAGAACGATCGTTGCACTCTGCAAATCGTTACTCGTACATTAACAGTAATGGCTAAAATTCATCGTTCCCATTTATATTTTTTATTTTAATGCTCCATATATTTTTTATTTTATTTTTATGCTTTAGTTTAAACTTCTTTCAAGACTTAAATTTTAGCCACTCAGACAAATTTACTTTTTTAGAGTGTAGACGTGTTTGTCGTCCGACATTTACATCTCTAATTGTTGGCATTGTTACAAAAGTTTACGGTGCAATATTGCAGTAAGAAGGGTAATCCAAGAGATATATCTTAATTTTCCATTGTTTTTATTTTTTTGTTGTTGTTATTATTTTTATACTGATCCGAGTTCATAATATTTTCGTGCTCTCTCGCTCTTATGGAGGATTTATTTTTTAATATTCGTCAGACGTTGGTAAAAACCACCCACGTCCCGACGTACATCTGCGGTACTATTATATATACATATCTCTATATATACGTCATGCTTTATACTACTCTATACTTCATCTACTTATTTATGCTAGAAAAGTATGGTAGTATTACTTTCTGGGCTTTATACAAGAGTGCATGGTACTTCTCTTCTGGGGATGTGGGATGTTAGAAAGTTTTCTCGACCTACGAGACTAAAACCAGATTAACGTGTGATAAGGTGATAAGCTAAGTGGCGTCAAAATCGATAACACGGTAAATTTATATTTATTGTTTGTTAAATAAATGTGGATCTTTTCTTTTTTAATATCTAAATATTTTTTTGAAATATGAACAAAGAAGGAAAATTTATAGGATAGAAAATTTTAAATATTATTGGGAGAAGCAAAAATAAAATATAAACATATGAATGAATTATGAATATTAAGATTTTTTGGAATTTTTTATGAGAACATTAATGTTATTGTTTTTTAAATGTTAAAAGTTTATAATTTTTTGATAAAAAAAATTTTTTGAGTATTTTTTGCATTGCATAGTGACCAAATAATTTTGAAGAATTTTTTATAATATGAATACAGATTAAAAATTGAAAAAAAAAAAAAATTATTTTTTAAAATTATAACCAAGAATTTTTATTTACTTTTTAGATTATTCATTACTATATTTAATTGAAAATTTATCCTTATTCATGATGAAATTTATTCCTTATTTATAGATAAATTAAATTTTTGAAAATTTAATTCAATTTTTTAATATTAAATAATATTCCCAAGATTAATTTAACATCAATAATCTTTCTCTTCTCATAAACTCATAAATTTCGCATTCAAACTAATTGAATAAAATGAATATTCAATCAAACGACCTTCATAATATAATTGTCCTTATTGGTCGAATAAGATCGATTAGTAACTGCCAATTAACCGAGTTTTATAATAGCAATTCCACGATAAAATTCTTCAATTAAAAAAAAAGTAAATCAGTTAATACCAATGCGCTTAAATCTACTCGACATATACCGCAACATACAATAACTAAACCTAGACTTTCTTTTTATAACTGCGAGCTTTTCTCCTCGATGTAGAGAAAAAAAATTTCGGAATTTTATTTTTAAAATTAAATCACTCGTCAATGTATCATGATTCAGACTGAGTATTCGGTCGGATGGAGACAAGGAACGCATTAATACCGACATCCACATGTATATCCATATCCATATCCATATATTTTTATTTATTATTATCATTATCACCATTATTATTATTATTATGTACATATATTTATTACATCTTATAAATTATCACTTACAAGCATTAACCCGAGAGTAAGCACTAGACAAAAAAATTTAATGAAATCAGAGTAGAGCAGATTGAGCGTAGAGTCAAGCATCAAGTTAAAGCTAATATCCCTTTTTATTATAT
This sequence comes from Cotesia glomerata, assembly GCF_020080835.1. NCBI lineage: Eukaryota > Metazoa > Arthropoda > Insecta > Hymenoptera > Braconidae > Cotesia > Cotesia glomerata. The sequence goes on along the minus strand of NC_058158.1, from coordinate 31,470,358 downwards.
TCACCGCTTTATACTACTGTACTCATATTTAGCTACGTCGAGTGAATTATATTTATAGAAATAAAATCCAGATATGAATCGCGTCAGCACATGCCTAAGCTTACTATCATAATCACTCGAAAATCCTTTATTATAATCAAAATATACTTTTATTATTTTCCAGAGTTCTATTATTGCATCTATTGTTCGCGTTGCGCAATTACAATCGCTATTTTAATTAATATTAAATCTCTGTGCACCACAATCCGTTATAATTATATAATCATAATAAAATAAAATGAATGGATTTTATTGTATTATATTTAATATTGCTCGATTTTAATTTGTAGAATTACATTCAGTGATTCACCGACTCTCGGCCGGTCTAATTCTCTAATTGAACGTCAATTTTAGCGTTAAGCCAAAAGGGACCAGCTACACACAGTACAGTATATAAAATAACAGCCTCATCCTATATATGTATATCTACAAACATTACTAATGTACACAGCGTACTATTGACCCTTGTACCCAATTTCACGAAAGAACCGATATGATCACTAATTATTTATCCAACCAAAAATAAACATCTGAGGAAAGATTTTTTTCCGTTTTCAAAACTCCAGACTCTAGACTGTATATTTTTCTTCCATACATTGACTATAACTTAAAGCAAGTTAATTTTATTTTATAAATTTTATTTTGCTTACATTATCTTAGCAGTGAACCGTATCATCAAACGCTCAGCCGTCGACGGAAATACGAGATGCTTGAGTATGAGCATCATCCGAAATTCAATTTCTAAGACGTTTGTTCCCTTTATTACCTACACAAACATACATTCATCCAGATAAACATGTATACCAATAATAATAACAACAATAGTAATAATAATAATAATGATAACGAAAAAGACAGGAAGCTGGTCGAATCCCACCGCGGTTAGCGGGTTACCATTTGGCTAACTTTTAGGGGGATTTAGGCAGTCAATGGACTTACTGTACTCTAGCCCATTAAATTTCTAACTAAAAATATTAATATTAATTTTTTAATTTTAATTACATTATTCATTCATATTTCTACGCGAGCAGTTATACTTTTTACGACCACTATTTAGTGTAATATCTCCAAGCGTAGACAAAAAATGAAAAAAAAAAAATTTAGTTGTAAGTTGTAGATTATTTTTTCGAGGTAAATAAACTTTATATTTCCAGATATAATACTTGCGGTATCGAGTTTGAACAGTACTGAGTAGAAAATAGAAAATTTCTATGGAAGTATTTTATCTTGACATACAGAGTGTTTATTGTCCTGTATTTGCTTTAGGTAAAATTTCTCAATAGTTTGAGTTACTGGTCATGTCAAGACATTTCTAATCTAAATAGTAACGTTTTCTATGAATCTAAGTTATGAGTTATGACTAATATAATATTGAATGGAATGATGAGATGAGTGTAGAATATTTTTATTTTATCTGAAATAAAAGCCATTATAGAAAACGCTCTGACCGACGAGATGAATGATCTATTGCGCAGGATTGGGCGTGCGCACGCAACGGCGCGCTTATTTGCTCCCGCCCTTCCTCGACCCTTTGTTCCGCGTGTTTTCAGACGATTTATAGTTCATTCCGCGTGTAACATTCTCTTGGTATAGTCTACTGACCCACCGAAATAAAATACGGTATCTAACGACACCATACCATAAAGGAACTATTATTATTTACATACTCCAAAAAAGGAGGGTAATAATAGTGATGATGATGATAATAATAATAATACTAAGAGCCTAATTATCGACTGCGGTTTTTTATTTTTTATTCAGTTGTCAAAATAAATTGTGAATATATTTAAAATTTTTGTAATCAGTGGCATTGTTTTTAATTAAAAATTAAGGAAGATAATACAAGAATAGATGTGTTGCGAAAATAAAGTTAAAAATAAGTAAGCTGATGAGTTAATTAATCGACGAGACGTTAATGAGTGGTATGATTGCAAGAGAGAAAGCAACAGTTGTGTTAGTAACGTTAATTGGCTCGTTTCGTTCAAATTGAAGAGATGCAAGACGTTTGCAGAAGCTCTCTTACATTAGCTCTTTAGCTCGACGGCTCTTAGCTCATTGACGTTCGGAGAAACTTGAGAAAGGGAGTGAGATATATATGATAATAGTACATATACATCCACACTACCCTCCGGTTTCAGCTACAGTAGTATAACAGTCCTCAGTGCTTGTTACAAGGATCACAAGTTCGTAGAGATCATACGTCTATTTTGTGTTGTTATTGTGTCTCGTGTCACGCGAGAAAATGCGAATAAGAGATGAAAATCGATATGCTGAACGCAGCATCGCTTATTTTGGTAAATTTTATTTTTTTACGCTATTTATTACTATTATTGTTAATTTAATTTAATTTCCTGTAATGTAATTAAGTATAAGATATATTTATTTATTTTTATTTATATTTTTCTAAATTAATGTAGGTGTAGGTTTTTGCAATTTATAAAAATAAGTATGTCATGGATATAATAATTTTAAATGTAAACGACACGCGACAATTTTTATTTTTGTAATAATAATTTAATAATAATAATAATAATTTACATAATTATAAAAAAATTACAAAATTAGTTTTTTTTTATTTTTTAATAATAATGATAATAATAATAATAATGATGATGATGATGATGATGATGATGATAATACAATAAAAAATTTTTTAATAAAAATAAATATTAGTATTAAGTGTCGGTAGACTATTTTTAAATTCTAATCATGTGCCACAGACAACTCAATTAATTATTATGGGCATCGCCCAATTCGTGGTATAGCCGGCATGTCTCGACCAATAAAAAAAAAAAAAAATCCAACACAATACAATAGTATACGTCACGATTTGACGGTTTACCAGGAGGATAATTTTATCGAGCCCTCTAACTGTTGGACAGTTTGAAATCCGCATCCGGAGTTAGCACTTTTAGCTTTGAACTTGCACTATTCTTCCGTCACAACTCCTACTGTATAGACTTAACAGTGGTTATAAATTTTTTTTTTACAACGTATACAAGCAATAAAAAATACGTAAAAATAGAACATCAATAGATTTAAGTAAAAAAAATGATTTCATCTACGGAAAGTATACCAACAAGTTTTAAATGTGAAACTCCGCGATCGCGAAGACGACGCAGGCCGGACTTCCTTGATCTGTCTGGCCTAGTGACACGTGAGTGATTTATTTCTTCTTTCATTCATAAAATCGCTTCATATGGAACAGAAAGTCCGATAGATAAATCTTAAATATTTTCGCTGATAAATATTTAATTTTTTTCATTCAATTACAATTACATAAACCAGTAATGAAATAAAGCAATAAAATACTTCTTTCATACGCACAAAAGATTCTTACTAACTCCGTACATCATTTTTTTTATTTTTTTTCAATTTTTTTCCCCATTACAATGAGTCTTTTGTTAATGTTATCGATATCTCAATCCCACTCTCATCCAGACTCGCGAGTATCGTCCAAGTGATCCAACTTTATTACACACAATACTACGTACTTACACTTATACTTTATATGTTACATACGGCCAAATCGTGAAAGCCACCCAGTGCTATACTGTATATACAGGAGAAATGCATTCACTCATAAAATGTATACATAAGTGTATAACATAAGGGAATAAAATAAATAAATAACTAAAAGTACAACAGTTAGTACACCTCGAGCTTCTACACATACACTAAAAATAACAATATTTTTTTTGTTCTCATGCCTGTTAAGAAATGAGTAAATAAACCCATCTGCCGCTGCCCTAAGATATGAATGACAAGAAAAGCAAAGAGTCTGTTTAGTTCTCTCCACTACTAGGCTGCTTTCTTTATTTTATTTATCTTTATATTCAATTTCAAATTTTCTATTTTATATTTAATTCCATTATACGCTTCATATCGATAAATAAACAAACAACCTTCCAGAAAGCAAAAAAAAACGAATTAATAAATATTAAATGTAAATATTAATCCAACTAACATAACGTCAGGCATTAATGGTAATAATAGTATGTAATTCATAGTTCTGAGCAAACACGTTTCAATTATCATACGAGTTAAATGACCCGCGTGTTGATACACCAACAGTTCCTACCCGGTACAGACGGGAGTGGCACATCCGTCGGGAATTTATTTCACCCTCATAAACGATAACAGTATGAAAATAAAAATTTTTTAATCAAATATTATGTATTATATCAGTATTTTTTCATTTAAAAATCTCTCCTCGGCATCGTAATAATGACAAAGCTGACTGATAAAAATCTCCAGAGTCCTCGGAGTAATTAATCAGTGGATTTAAAAGGCATCTTTTATATTGTAGATTGGCATATCTCATTAATTATTTTGTACAGCCAGATAATTATCTCGGTTCAATATAATAATAATTATTATTGTCATTGTAAAAATAAATTATAATTACAAGAATGCACTGTTTATTTTTCGTTTTTAATTATTTAATTGCAGGCTCGCGGAGCAGAAGCGGTGGCACTAAAATTGAGGGTACTAACGCTGCCAGTCTAATGGAAGAAAGAGAAGATGTTGTGTTCATTTCCAGTAAAGACAGCGAAGCATCCGCGCTGTGGGTCAATTACCTCACTGCCTGCTTTGAGCAAATCAGCAGACAGCAGGGACGCCCGCCTTTCAAGTTAGTTTCATTTCATAAATCTACAATCATCCCTTTTAACTTTTTGTTGTAAACTTTGCGTGTTAACTCAAATAATTTGTTACTTCTCACAATCAAATAATAGAAACTCGGCTTTCTGTCTTTAAAAATTTACTGTTTAATGATTGATTGTTCCTTGTTGACTTTATTTCATCATCCTTATTTATTTTTGTAATTGATTGGGAATGTTGTTAAATTCAGGGTGAGACACGTGGCGATTGAGGACGCAACGGCAGTTTCAACTACGGTACAGGATAAAATTTCCAAAGCACGTCTGCAAATAATAGTCGTGTGTCCAATTTTACTGGAAAAGGCATCGAATAAACCGGAACAGGCGTCCGCTTTGGCCAAACAATTGGCGCCGGAACGGGTCCTTGCAATGATGCTGGGTGTCCATGACGGACATTTGACTGAATGCCAAAAGACTGCGCTTATTACTTACTCACAGTGGAGAAAGTTTTTCGTCAAGGATCAAGATGAGACTTTTGTGGGAGAGTTTTTGGGTGCAGCGGTTGCTATTTTAGGATCCACCACGTCAGCTGCTTTGAAGAGCGATAAAACAACTTTCTCCGTTCATCCAAAAAAAGTTAAAATGGTTTGTAATTATCGAACTATTGTTTAATTTTTGTTTTTCAAAATTTTCTGTAACCAATCAATGTCAATGTCTTTCGAATTTTAATAACTCAATTTTCACTTTGTAATTTTTTTACAGGGCCAGAACAGAGTACTGGCAATTCTGAACGACCCTCTGAGACCTGAAGACACTTTCAACGTGATTGTAGATCGTTGCGGAGAGGGAAGAGAAATAACCCAAGTGAAAAAACGAAATCCTTATACGTTGCAGTTTTCTATTCCAGAAAAGTGTTTAGAGGTATCGATGCTTGTCGGCGTGAGAATCATCGTAAATGGAATACCTCAGGGAGTCCGTCAAGTCAAGTGCGAAAGCAGACTCAGAGAGTTGGATCAGATTCTAAGAGCACACGATAATCCCCTGGAGTTTATGTGTCAGGTAATTGCTTAATCTCATTCATTTAATTCAACATTTCACTCGTCCTAGTACTCAGTGTTTGATCCCAATTAATTTTGCGGGCTTGATGTTAAACTTTAGATTAATTAATCAAATTAATTATTTTCACAGACATTTGGATTCAGCTCAGGAGACAGAGAGCAGCTTGACAACTGGATGGTTCATGCATTTCAAAAAAATGTACCTCCGCGCTTCAATCTTTTAGCAACGCCTAGTGGTTCCGCACCGTTGCAAAAAAATACTATAAGTTAGTACATTTTCTTCTTTTAGCTCTTGATATTTTTATGTTCTATTTGAATCTAAAAAATTTTTATTTTTATTTTATTCTAGGTCAAGAAGAATATCCAACATTGCTTCACTTCGCAGCCCGTTTTGGTCTAGAAAAACTTGCCTGGCAATTGCTCGATTGTCCTGGGGGCGAAGTGGCATGTGATTTGAAAAACGTATCCGAATTGACACCGGCAGAACTCGCTGAGCAAGCTGGTCATGCTAAATTGGCTCATCAGCTTCGGGGTTACATGGTACTTAAAACAATGTCCATAAATAAATAAATTAATGTATTAATTAATAAGCAAATTTAATTTTGATTGAGTTAATTATCACAAAATTAAGGTTAATCTAGTGAAATAATAACAATTATTATTATTTTTCTTATGTTGCATGTTCCGGATACTATTAATCAATACAGCAAATGAACGAGTTCACAAACATGTACAGCTATCTTAAAGTAATAAGCGAAAACACATCTGGCAGCGGAGCAAGTGAGTAAAAATAAAAAATAATCAATTTCTTTTTAATACTTATAGAAGTTTTAATTACTGTATACTGTACAGTTGCTCTAATATTACACAGTACAATCTATAATAGAATAATTAAAAACAATTTCCAGGTAATGAAAGTGCTCCGGCGCAATTAAACAGCTTGGACACTGAGCAGGATAAAGAGGACTACTGCCAACCGCGTCCGATCAGTGAAGCTTATTTAGTGCCACCAGCAGCCCGGCCAGTGATTACCTCGGCTCCAATTTCGTGTGCACCACCGCAACTACCACCACCGAACCCACCGACCTCGCCGAACCCCTGCGAGATGAATTACTCGATTGTACCGCCACCAACACCTGTAGTTGGAGCGTTATTTTCACCAACCACACCACCAGTAAACTTCGAAGCTAATGGTCTGAGTTTACCGCTTCAGGGATATTTGAAAATGCAACCCGCCGGTGAGATTTAAATCACGGCGGTTATAACAAGCTTTTAACACACATGCATGTATATTTATGATTATTAGACTGGTTTGAAATAAGTTACTTTTTTTTGTTGTATTCCAAAATCCTCTCTGAAATATCCCGAGGTGAGAAAATATGCCTCTTAATATGAATATTCAAAGGTCACTCGTCGCAGATTAATATTTTTTATTTAAATAACAGAAGAAAATCTTTTTTTGAACTTTGAAATTTTAGAACTCTTCAACGGTTAATGAGAATAGTAAAACCCGATCATATTATTACTGGAAATATAAAGGTCTACAAGAAAAACCCTTAGCAACTTTGATAAGTTTACTCTTTTAAAAGTTATTTAAGATCAAAGTTCAACTTATAAGAAATTTTAGAGTTTTTCAATTTTTTTGGTGAATCTTTTCGACTCATTCTAAAATTTGACTCCAAATCATCTTCCTTGAAATTTTTTTTGAAGTTTTGAAATTATATCAATTATATTACAATAACCATTTTACCAAATAATCTTGTTTTTTATTTGTATACATTATTCTACTATTAATATTAATTTTTTATAAACTCTAGTTTTTTTTTTTAACTTTTTTTTAAAAAACTATTTCAGAGAAAATTTTGCAAAACGAAAAAAAAAATTACTTTTTTTTAAGCAGTCTAATGTTTATGAATTAGGGATGCATGTTTGATATTTATTTATTATTTATTTATTTATTTATAATTAATTAAATTGTTTTGTTTCATTTTTACAGGCCCGAAATTATCAAGCGCGCCTATCACTGCTCCGCTGATGGCATTGAAACCGACAATGTCCCAGTCGCTGAGAAAAGACTTCCCAATAAATCGTGAAGACTTCATGAACACAAACTTGTCTAATTTGGGCGGAAGCTTGAATCGATCGACATCGTACCCAGGAACGAAATCTCGGGAGGCATCTGGACCTCAAGACGAGCTTCTTGAGATAATAACAGACTTTAAAAATAACGTATTTACTATTTCTGAGGTGGAGAGGCTGGTAGAGAACTGGCGAAACCGCAATGACGTCCAACAGAGTTTCAAGGATAAACAGAGACAGTTGGCCTCGATGCGAGACGAGTACGAGAGGATACAAAAAAAGATTAAAGAGGAGATGAAAGCTCCGACGCCCTTTGATAGGTTTAAGAAACTTTTTACCAAGAGCAAAAAAGAGGCGAAAGAATCTTCCAGTAGCCAGGATGACGATTCTGCGTCGACACACAGCAAGACTGATAATAAGTCTAATGGAACTCTGAGTGACCGGCGACCTATCAGCAGCCTCAGTCTGCACAGTGTATCCAGCTCTTCTTCTTCTGGCCGGATGAGTGTTATCAGCGGGTGTAGTGGAACTAGTCTTGGCGATAGTGGAACTCATTCAGACACTGAAGACCGTCGAGTACGCTTTTTACTTTACTGTTAATTATTTTGTTTTAGTTGTTTAAGATCTTGGAGTGTTTTTTTTTTAATTATGGTTTACTTTTAGCTTCGCAATTCTAGAGAAGATAAAGGCGGTATGATGACTTATGAAATTCCTCCGGCGCCTAAGCCGTTTACTGGAAGATATTCACCGTTACGGTACACTCCGTCACCAAGATCATCGACTAATTGCATTGATGAACATCGTAGACATCCGACACCAGCTCCAGATCAGTATTACATCGCATTCCCAGTATCAGGGCTACCTGTTCATCGTAAGTTTGTACAAAATTAGTAATAAGTGATACTCTTGTTTCCAATTTTTGTCTTAATTGTATTTTTAATTTAAAATTTTTATACTGAGATCAGCGGACACTTTATTCCTATTTTTTTTTCAATGTCTACATTTTGAATTAAAAAAAAAAATTTTTTTTAAGTTTTAAAGAAATTCGCTTAAAAAATTCTTGAGTTATCGAAGTTGGAATTTAATTGATTTGCTAAAAAATTCCTATAACAAATGATTGTAAAAAACCTAAATTTTAACTCTCATTGAAATTTTTTTTTACTCATGTTTAAATTTTTTATGTTAAGCTTTCAATGCAGACGGAACATCTACGGAGCCAAAAACCCCGAGCTCCCCATGTGACCATTCATTCGGGCCTCCAATGAGCATTCCCGAAGAACGACAACCCCATCCCGAGTTGAATGAAAATAACGATTGTCAAAAACAAATAAAAGAGATGAATCAACTATCGATACCATCGCCGCCGCCATCACCGCCGACCCACATACCGCTTGATTACATGAACATAACACCAACAGCAAATTCAAATGATCTCAAAAATGTCCTGAGTGACGTCAATAATTCCTGTGATATAAAAAAAAATAATACAGACGATGATACATCGCAAATGAGCTCCGAGCTCAACAAGGTAATAAATAAAGACTACAATAGCCCAGATGAGCCCGTAAATCTCCAAGACACTAATATTCAGTCAAATCACGTGGAAAATGTACCCTTGGGTGTAGATGTTGTTGATGCACCCGTGCTACACGACTACATGAATATTCAACCGTGTGATCAAGACCCAAGAGTCGTCGGCGTTATCCCAAAAAAGCCACCGGCGCCTCCAGTTCCACCTCGAGGTATTAAATCAACATATTTACTTTCAACAGGAAATGGATCCTACTTTTTTTAGACACACCAATATTTACTAAACACTTTCGCGTTTCGTGTACTATATTATTATTATTCTTTTACTTTGACTCATCTTCACTCATCTTTCTCCGTTGAGTACTAAAGCTATTATTTATTATTTTTAGTGTCATTATTATAATAAAAAACTTTTAAACACGCAAATATGTATTTTAAATATTAAGAAAGCTGAAATTTAAAAAGATAATTTACACAAGAATAAAACTCTTAAACTTTTAAAGAATTTTTACAAACAATAGCGTCATTTAAAACAGATGTAACGCAGACAATTGATTTCATTTACATACTTGTTTTTTAACTTGCTTCTCTACTTATTCATGACCTTCATAGTTCATGGAACTGACCGTCTTAAACTGACGTCACTTTTTAATTATTTATTTATTTATTTACATTACTTATTATTATTATTATTATTATTATTATTATTATTATTATTATTATTATATTATTGATAATTATAATTAGTTTACGGGCCCAAGGCCAAACATTTATTTCTCAAAGTTATTCAAATAAACACTAATAAATGTTTCAATAATTTTCTGTTTCAGCTCCTTCTAAAAAGTAGACGTGCCTTCCACTAACTTAGTCAATTAACCCGGCAATAAAATAACGCGCAATTATTATTATTATTATCATTATAGTATAATATACCAAATATATATGACCAACAGATAAAACTATTAATTTACAAGCCAAATTATTAAATCAAATTATGTAAAATGTTATAATTATTAACTATTAATATTTTATTATTATATTATAATCAATCAATTATACATGTATGAATTGAACATTTATAAATTATTAGTTGTTATAGTTATGTATATGATTTTAAAAATGTAAAATATTTTTGCGTAACACTGGGGTTTCGTTAAAGACTGTTTTTTAATTAAAAATACTTCCGCAATCAATCGAGGATCGAGGTCGCTGAAACGCACAACAATATATTATGTTTCTGCTTCGGTTATATTTACTATATATAAATATATTTATCTAATAATTCCTATAGAATATATCAAACTGCTCGAGTGATAAATCAATCAAGGATTTTTACCAATCACATTACATAGATTTTGTAATAATAATTATTATTATGATTAAATATAAATGATTAATGATTATACACGTTTGTAATTTTTTACGCAGTAAATTTGTACGTGTTTACTGTATACAAAATAAAATAATAAGTGTAATCTTAATGGTCTGTTAATTTATTTAAATAATTATCCTGTAAATCCCAAATTACTTACACCGAGAAAAAGAAAAATTATTGTCCAGACAAATATTTCTTGAATTTTTTAAAATTAACTATTTAAATTTATTAATTTCTTGATTAAAGTATATCAATATCTTTCTTAATTATATTATGATAGATAAACATACAATATTCTTATTTAAATCAGAAAATAAATTTTTCTTTATATGATAATTATCAAAAATATATGTTCTTGTGTGAAGAAAATTTTCTTAACAAAAATATTTTTTTTTCTCAGTATAATATTTAATTTTTTAGTTTGAAAAATTGCGTAAAGAATATTGTTTTTATCAAAATAAATTAGATGCAATAAACATAGAAAAATATTGACCGGAATAGCTATAAAAAAAATTTATGATTATTGCCCTAATTAGGTAAATGAAAATAAATTGCTCTGACTGATGATTAAAAATTTCTAGCAGTTAATTGAATGAAATACGAGGAGGGGAAAGATACTCATAAATAAAGTGTATATAAAGCGGGATTCTCAAGATTATTAAAAGTAGTTTGTGGTGAGTGGATGTCGAGTGAAGATGGGTAAAGTTGTTTACAAAGTATTACTAATGCTATCAACGATAGCCTGTGTTTATTCACAATTTAACTTTTACCAAGACAAACCCGGATCTTGTCCACCGCCATTACCTGTGCAAATTTGTTCTAAGCCGTGCTTGGTTGATGCACACTGTCAGGGAGCTGGTAAATGCTGCCCGACAACCTGCGGAGGATTAATTTGCTCCAGACCTGTTACCACAAGATCCGAGGAGACCGGTGAGTAATTTCAAATCCACTGCTGTTAATTTTAATTAATTTAACTATTTACATAAACTTTAATCCTTCTGTACTATAGTCTATATGCTCTTTTTAATCCCACGCATTTAAATTTTATTTATCATGTTTTACTCATTTAGAAAAACCGGGATCGTGTCCAGCAGTTCCTACCGGCCGTTGGGTTTGTTCGCCGACTTGTACTATTGACAGCGACTGTCAAGGCTCTAGGAAGTGCTGCAAGAACCGCTGCGGCGCCTTAGCTTGCCAGAAACCGGACATTAATGTTGTTGAATCGATTGAACCAACAGTTGATCCGAAGCCTTATGATATTGATAGAGATTTGTCTGGATTCAATCCTAACAATCCATTTTTGTTTGATAGAAGTAACAATAATTAATTGATGATACTATTGAAGTTTTTTTATTTTATAAGTTTTTAAGTTCAAACTAGTCTCATTTCAATAAGGTGCAAAATATTTTATATCTAAATGTTTTTTCTTTTTATACTTTATAATTTATAACATTCTCTTATAAAATTGCTGATGATAAATTATTAGATGATAATCTGAAGAATCAATCAAAACTCTCAGATAAGTTTGGATTTCGTATAAAATGTCACGAATTGAAATATCTTAATTGAAAGTTTGATTAGATCCTACACAGAGAAAAAATTTCTTTGTTGGAGAGCTAATTTTTTTTAACGGAAGAAATTATATAGGAAAACGAAAATTCTTTTGGCTGAGAAGTTTTGAACCAAAAAAATTTCTTCTTACTCCAAAACAACTTAAGTATACCAAAAAATGTTTTGGGTTTGAATAAACCTTTTTTAACTTCCCACTTTGAAAATTAGTAGTTTTCAAAATTAAGAAAATATTGATATATCGATATCAATATCAATATATTGATTTAATTTTTTTCTGAGTACATCCTTTAATTACATTAGCAAACAATACTCAGAATTGTTGAAAAAAAATAAATGTAAATACTAAGAATTGTTGAAAAAAAAAATGTATGAAGTGTAAACTTTTTTATGCAAAAAATTATATTTACAAGTGTATATGTAACATGAGTGGGAATGGAAACACTTAGGCAAAGTGTTAACATATCTAACAACTGTGTTATATGGTCTAAGTAGTAGTAATAATAACACAGATGCAAATAATACTCGTGCAATGATAGAATGAGTCATCAGACATTTATAATAAAGTTGTTATCGCGGTCAAGAGCAAGATTTTATTTTTTCCGCTCTTCATCATCAAGTCGCACACCTTCACTTAATGTAATTTGTACGTAAATATATTTTTAGTATAATAATAAATATAATTGTACTTGAAAAGTGTAATAAAAAATAACTAATTAATTGTAAAGATTGTATTAAACAAAAAATTGTTTATTTAATTTTTTTTTTTGAATAATTTAAGGTAAATATTTTTAACTTGTTAATAAATTCCATATTTTGAAATATGATTTGAAATTCAAAGGTCAAATGACAACTAAAAATTTTAAAAATACCTTTTTCATCCAATATTAAAATTGGATTTCATCTCATATTACATGAAATGTGCAGTGGGCATTATATTGACAATATTTCTCATAAAAAAAATCAGTGATATGGAAATATAAATCCATCTAGAAATAGTGAACGAAATTTATTTACTTTCTATCCATACTTCATGTTAACAAATTTATTTTTGTTTGTCGATTCCAGTTTATTTCATCACCGGTTCACGCTGAAAAAATATGCTTTCGAAATATCACCCAGTTGTCGTATTTCAATGGGATTTCCCCGCGATCAATAACAGTAATCTAAAAAACTTGTCCAAGATTCAGCTTTAAATTCATTGAAAAATTTTATCTGCAAAATTCGGAATTTTATCAGTAAAGTTTCATTACAAAAAAGATCATAAAAAGTTTGGAAAATCCAAAAGTGCACGCCTCATAATCTCATTTTTTACAATAAAATTGATTATAATAAAATATAAAAAGCAAAAGGATAAAAAACAGAAAACTGCTATAGTTTAGGGGCGCCGTAACTCTAAGGTGAGGAAAAAAAATACTATAATAAAATGTATAGATAGATATACAAAAAAATCCTCAGTCATATATTAGTTTTTTATAAATAATAATTTAACGGCAGTGAATTGAACGCTCATATTAATTAAGAAAATCCGTCGTGTGTTACTTTAGATAATAAAAAAAAAATTATTCCGGTACGATCATTTTTTCGACCAATTTCCCTGCCACATACACCCATTTATACACGGACGTCCAGAAAAGATTATGTTTAATGTTATTATCTACTATGTTAAAAAAAAAAAATTGTTATTGAAATATATTTTATGTGCCTGACAAATTATTTGACTTGATATAAGTGTACTCATATTAACCTGTAAGTGCGATATAAATGACAATAAATAATAGTTTAAAAAAACTAAAAACACGCTTTTTATAGAAAACCAAACTAAAAAATAGAAAATAAATTTAAATTAAGAATAGTGTTAAAAATTTCAATAAATATAAATTAAGAATAGTGTAAATAAAAAAAATGTATTTTATTTTAAAAAAAGCGTGAGGTGCATGGTGTCAATAGTTATAAATATTTTATTGACAGATATGAGTAGAGTGATTATCATTTTGATAATATCTTAAAAGCACCCACGCTTTTTAAAATAAAATACATTTTTTTATTTACACTATTATTAATTTATATTTATTGAAATTTTTAACACTATTCTTAATTTAAATTTATTTTCTATTTTTAGTTTGGTTTTCTATAAAAGCGTGTTTTTAGTTTTAAACTATTATTTATTTTTTACTTTTTAGTTTGGTTTATTTATAAAAGCGTGATTTTTTAGTTTTTTTAAACTATTATTTGTTGATTATCAAAAATATTCAGGCGCGCAAATTACCCACGGAGAGTTACATACTGACATACTGACATACAAGTGAAGCTAATAAAAAAAAAATAATTATTTATAAATATTATAAATACGGGGAATCAGAGTTCGATTTCGGAGAGCGAGCCTGAGAAACGGCTACCAGAACCAAGGAAGGCCGCAGGCGCGCAGATTACCCACGGAGAGTTACTGACATACTGACAAACTGACAAACAAACAAACTGACATACAAGTGAAGCTAATATAAAGCGTGTAAAAAATCAATTTCAGTTTCAAGAAAACTGCTTTTGTCGAAATGTCGAGAGTAGAGCACAACCTCAACGCTTCGCTTATGAGGCGTGCAATAAATAAATAAATCTTTAATTATTTAAATTCCATACTGCGTCAAGTAAATGATAAAAGTGAATGCGTATAAAAAATATTCTCAGTATATTTAACGCTTTAAATGATAAACCTTTCGTCGAATAGCATAAGAACGGGATTATTGAGAATTATAGGTATTAAAAAATATTTTTATTGTGACGAGTCTCGTTATTGAATAAGTGAGTTGGGGATTAGACGGTACTGCAACAAGTTTCATTCGAATCTTAGCCATGGCCACGAACAGTGAGTTTTATTATTTGTAATATTTATCATTTTTATTAAATAATTTCATGTGAAGCATATTAAAAATTTAATAAAAGTGAAATATTTTTTTTTTTCAAATTGACAATTACTTATTTTGATCAATCTACTTTCAGGAAAAATAATTCTTTTGGTTTGTTTGCTGATAAGCATCGCAGTAATAAAGGCGCAAGGCTCATGTAAGTATGATTGAATATTTAAAAATTTTTATTGTTATGATTTGAAAAATAAAACGATCAATTGAAAATAGTTAAGCCAAGGTCTAGCAGACGTTTGTTTCTTCACTCTAACATATAATAAATCTATTAGTTTATACAAAGTTACTCTTTCTTCCATACTGTTTTTATGTACAGACGATATATCTTTATTTTCTATATTATTGGATGATTTTTTATGAAAGAATTTTCTTTTCATGCCTAATTATATTAACTTAAATTAATATTTAAGTATTATTGATTGACCAAAAATTAATATTAAAATTATAGAAACATTTTTCGAGACCTACTATGTAGTAAGCAGCCATTAAGAATTTACTTACATTATTTTCTTATTTTTTTTTTTATACTTATATAACTCTGATATAACTATTTTAGAAAAATAAGAATAAACTAGAAAAAAATAATACTTTTACAGGAAAAACTTAGATATATTATTTTATGCACAGAAAAAATTCTTGGCTCTAGAGTAAATTTTCTTGATTAAAAAAAAATATTTATCCTAGCTGAAGTAAAAAATTATTATAACTTAAAGAAAAATTTCTTCTTTCTCCGAAACAATTCTCTTATTTTAAGTAAATTTTGTTTCTGTGTAAATATGACCGTATTTTTTACGAGTAAAAAAAAATAATTGAAATAAATAAATATCAAACGATAGAATTTGTTCTAATTTAGATAAAAATTATTTTAGATAAAAGTGGATACTGTCCTCTCCAAAATACTGTTACGAGATGCATGCCGAGATGTCACAGCGACTATGAATGTTCGTTTAATGAAAAATGCTGCCCGAATAAATGCGGCTCTATGTCTTGCGTGTCACCGAGTGCAGTCGCAACTGGTTACAACGGCGGATACAAAGGTTCTGGAGATAATGGGGTCAGTTGTGGTGGAACAACCTGCAATAAATATCAAAAATGTGAATTCAATCGTAGTACCAAACGTTACGAATGTGTTCGTACATAAAATTGTTTTTTGAGTGTTGTATTAAATTGAAATTATTCATCGATTTTTTTTTCTTCTCTAGCTACTATCGTGATTTGGAATTATAAAAATAATAATTTACTGGATAAATCATTTTTATCAATTATAGAAAAAATTTACATATTTGATTTTTTTATGAATACTTAAAATTTTTTAATTATAAGAGCAAAGATTTAAAAAAGAGCAATTTTACAAATTGATAAATTTTTCGTCGTATAAAAAATTATTTGGGGTTACTTCGGATAATTAATGTAAAATAATTGATTTGTCTAAAAGGGGACTAGAAATTCTGAAAATCAATAAAAAACGATTACATTATTTAAAAGTTCATTGGAAACTTTTAAAGCTAGATTGTAATACAGAAGAATATTTAAGTTAGATTGTAAGAAAAATCAATATTATTAGTGCGTAATTATACTTACTGTATTTTTCAATCATCAAAGTTTTATGAGTTTAGTGATTACTGTATTTAATTTATGTCAAGATCAAATTGCACTTGAAAATTCAAAGCCAATACATTGTTCAAAGTATGCGTTGAAGAAATTCTGTATCGGTGATAAAGAGCTCATATAATAATTCTTATCGCAGTTTTATTACGTTCAACGTTATCGACGACACAATCAGTTTTACTTTCAGTAACTTAAGTGTTTTGTTTTGAAAAAGAAATAACTAATGATAACATAAACTTAAAAAATAATATATAATACTTAAGATTTTTTAGCATTGTTTTTTTTTTTTTACTTTACATAGGTACATATTGTTATTATACTTATGGTTAAATTAATGTTAACATCAAAGTTTTAAAAAATATATTGATTTGCTTTTTTAAAACGTAAAAGAATTAAAATTATACAGCCATATATTAGGTACACACTTATTAAGATTAGCATGTAAATTATATTTGTACTGTAAGTAAAGATTAAACTTTAATACTCGCTTTGTTAAATACATACATTTCTAATGCTATAACATATTATGTAATAAAATAATATATACTGAGAAAAATTTCATATTTGTTTATATAAAAATATACTGACTAATTTTTTGATTCATTCAAATGCTTAAATATAAAAATTATACAATGATAAAAAATTAACTTGATTCAAAAGAAAAATTATCTATTGAGTCCTATGTACTTAAATAAAAAACAATTTTATTTTTTAATCAAGATGATGATCACTTTCAAAATTATTTTAAAATTTTTTATCTTAAATCAAGTTAATTTTTCTACCAGTGTATATAACATATTTTTATATATAATAATATATGGTATTTTTCCCTGAGTTTTAAAAATATTATTTTTGTTCAATTTCAATTACCAAGAAAGCTTATCGTCAGAACCACAATTACCATTAACATTTAAATGGTCCGTTTTTGTCCAATCGTATACTCCACCTCGAGCGTTGAATGATTTTTCATCAAAATCAATTTGTTCCATCGCTTTAAGAATTCCAACTTCCAAAATAGACTTTGACTCCTTATAAACGTCACCTTTGTTCAAAAACCGCATATATTCGTCCAATATAATGTACGATTCTTTCATCAAGACGTTGGGCTCAGGAACAAAGCTCGACAAATGTCGGTGTCTTGAGCAAAAATCTTCGAATTGTTGATCGGTGATGATGAATTCTTTGGCTTTGCGAATCGCCTGTTCGCCAGCATTCTCAGTATCGACTAACAAACACTGAAAAACCTTCCATCGAAACGGTCTCAAGTTCTCAATCTCTTCAACCATGTTTTCTTGCCAATTATAGGTGCCGATAACGGAATTAAGTTTGAATTTGACGTTGTATTTTTCGCACCAGTCGCGAATATCAGACAGTTTCTCCAAATGTTTACCGCGACCTCGTCCAATTCTTATGTTTGTTTCTTCATTGAAAGAATCAACAGAAATTGCAAGAATGTCCAAATATTTTGCATACTTTTGGAACCAAGATTCTTTTATTTGTGACCCGTTTGAAACAATCGAGGTTGATTCGAGTTCCAGAGTTGTTTTACAGAATTTTATTAGCTCTCCTAAGTATTTTGGATAAAGAAACGGTTCGCCACCAGAAAAATTAATTTTTTTCATACCTACTTCTTTGACCATACGAAGACCTCGTTTTGCCTCTTCTAGCTCGGTGTAGTGGCTAGTTTTAGCAGTATGAAAACAAAATCCACATTCATAATTACATTTTCTTGTGAAATGAAAATTTACCGAAATTAGCTTTTTATAATTTTTTTTGTTTTCATCGGTAGTTTTAAATTTTTGAGTCTTGTTTTTGTTTTTATTCGAAAATTTTTGAACGAAAAAAATAACAAAAATTGTCAGAATAATCACAATACACGTACACACGCACATTATCGGCGATAAATTGAGATCGAGAAAATTGAACAAGTTCGAACGACCGATGACTGAACGATTGTGGTATAAAATAAGTCGTAAATTTAGACTGTGGTATAAAATTACTTAAGGGATTACCATTTGTAAGTCTGTACATACATATGGGAATACCAAAATATTATGAAACGATATATCCTGCGAAAATAAAGCGCTCTTTACAAACTACGAATTTATAGTACATTTAGCAACAATCAGACTGCGCTGAAATTTTTTTGCTGAAAATACTTTTAAAAAAAACTTGAAATGTATTTCCTATTTTTATCTTTAGGAAAATAAAGAAATTGATTGATATTTTATCTATAAAATTCATAAATTAATTAAATATGTGACATTATTAATATAGTAACTTATAATTAGTTTCTTTAAAATGAATAATTCAAACAAAACGCGGATAAAATCTCGATGGTTATCAGCAATCGATACATTCCGTCAAGGTAAAAGGAAAAAAATATAATGAGAGTAAAGTCGAATCAAAACATCGATTTAAATAGACGAATAAAAACAAAACCTTGCAATAGTTTTGGAATAATGTAATAAAATTAAAAGTAATCGGAACTTGAACTCGTTCTTATCATTATTTCTTATTTTATAATTTCGTATGAGTAAATTTTAAATGTCAGTTTATTGTTGACGTATTGGCCCATTTGTCCACGTCAAAGTGCTAGAGAGGTTAAGACACAGTGGATACCGTGTATGAAAATTCACGGTGATGGCTATGGAATTTTTAGTTAATCGGCTGAAAGCACTTTTTGTATTTTTATTAAGTATTTTTAAACGTGCCTTATGTTGTCTCAGACGGAGAAGAAGATCTTCGTGCGATTCTATTCCGCTGTCAGCTGTTGGTGTTATACCTAACTCTGTTAATAACAAAGTGGTACGTCTCTTTCTATCTCTTTTTTTTTTTTAATTAAATTGCAAGTTAATTATGCAATGGAACAGTAATTATTTTTAGTTGCAGGAACCAGAAAATTGGGAGCAATGGGATGAAAATCCTGTGGTTGTTGTGTCAAATAAACCATGTAATACCGTTCAGAGTAAAATAGAACAGTACCGTCAACAAATTGCTAAAACTCCTGAAGCTGGGGAAGAAACTCAAGTTGATTTCTTTCAGGTACATTTATTTATGATTGTTAATTAAATGAATGATAGTTTTTTTTTTTTTTTTTTTTTAATTATAGAATATAAATTTACGGCAAGTAATGTCGAAATTATTTTCTTATAAATTTCATTTTTTTTCAACAAGATCTATGTATTATTTTTAATATGCAATTGATAAAAAATTTAACTTGGATTAAAAAACAAGATATCAAATCAAAAACATTATTTTGAAGAATTTTTCAACTACAAAATTTTTTTTCTTAAATCTTAAAATTTTCTATGAATTTTCTCAGTGAAAAATTTACATATAATATTCATTAAAAATTTTATATTTAAGCTAGAATTAAAATCACGAAATCTGTTGACATTTGACCATTTTTTAGTTTTTATAAAAAAATTAATCAGTATGATGGAAGTAAATATAAAAAAAAAATTGCACATAGTTTTCTTTAACTTCTACATGTAGACTTTTTTTTATAAATATTCTATTATAATTTATTTGTTAGAAAAATCTTAAAAAATTACCGTGTCTGTTAATTTCAATACCATGAGTTACGAATAATTGTAGTTTAAAAAACAAATAAATTTTTTCAGGACATGACACCAAAAATAACCAAGCAAAAGAAAATACTTCTTAGAGATCCAAAGACTGAAGAAACTTCTATGAATTTATCTAAATTTGCTATTGCTTCTGAAAGAGTACCGACTGTAAGTTACTGTCTACTAGATTTCAATATTTAAAAAACTAGTACAATTTAATCATTTAATTTCTATATCAATTTTAGAATGAGCTTGAGACATGGGACGAAAACGCAACCGGATGGGAAGAAGAAACTGTCGAAGAATTTGGCGATCCAACAGAAGAAATTCGCGAGCAAAGACGACGTGAACGGGAAAGAAGATTATACGAGCAGCATCAAAGGCGTATGGACTACAACTTCCGACCTCCACCATTAGGCGAAAAAATAAACTCCTGATTAGAGACGAGGATCTGCAAATCAAAATGCACAAAATTGACTTGATGGCATGTCAAAGTTATTACCGCGTACTACGTATCTAAATTTTTATTCAATTATGAATTTATTTTGAGTGTGAAACAAGTATGGAAAAATTTATAAAGTCGCATTGTTACTTTTAACAGGCGAGACCATCTTTTTCTCGCTTTGCTCTCACGGAGTTCAACGGAACTATCTCTGTTGCACTCCCAACAGCAGAGCAATTGCAGTTTCGATTGGTTTCACGAAACGAATGAAATTTTTGAAAAAAACGCTTTGTGGTGAAATAGTTTATTAAATTATCTATTATCTCTAAAAACGTTTTTCCAAAATTTCCATTCGTTTCGCTAAGCCGATTGAAACTGCAATCACTGGTCTCGGCTGTTAATAAATTGCATTTGATGCATTTCTTACTATTAAGTCGGACTTAATATAACTGATACTGAAAATAGCAGACACAGTAATTGGCTTAGTTTTTAAATAAATTTTAGGGGTGTGCGAATATTCGAACTTACGAATTATTCGCCTCGAATTTCGAATCGAATATTCGAATAGTTCGAATAATTCGAATAATCTGAATAATTCAAACAGTCGTTTTCTGTTGATAAATTAACTAATTTTCGTGTAGAAATTACTTTGTTTTATTTTATTTAACCAAATGAAGTCTTCATAATTATTCGACAGTAAAGTCTGCTTATTATTTGTAATAAATATTTCTTGGTATACTCGGACCCCCTACCCCGGGGCACCCCGCCATTTTGACATTTTTCCGGGAAAATTCGTTTTTTTTTAAATGAGATCTACGACACAAACGATCAGACATTGAAGACGATTTCGTTGTTGTCGCTTTTCGCTGCTATAGCAACCACTATGGCAACGATTATCATGGCAACGGTTGAATATTAATGAATAAAATTTGTAAAAATATTGATTAATGGAATTGTTAATGCTAAAAATTTTGACAGAAGCGTACTTAAATAGGGTTGCGATGAGCGTAACATTAGGATGAGCTTATGTCTTAAAAAATGTCAATAATTAAGAAATAACGTTGTATTTTGTCCAATGATTATATTTTCACACGCTTTTTTTAACGATATAAGCCCATCCTGGAGTTACACTTATCGAGACCTTTCATTCGAATACCCACACGAATTTTTCATATATTTTATATATTTTACAAATATAAGAAATATCATATGTATTAAAATATATAGAAAAATTCGTGTGGGTACTAAAATTAAAGGTCTCGATGAGCGTAACATCAGGATGAGCTTATGTCCGAAAAAATGTCATTAATTACGATATGACGTTGTATTTTGTCTACTGATGATATTTATAACAATATAAGCTCATCCAAGAGTTACACTTATCGAGACCTTTCATTTGAATACCAACACGAATTTTTTACATATTTTACATATTTCACAAATATGAGAAATATCTCATGAACAAAATATAAAAAAAAAAAAAATTGAGTACGTACTCAAATGGAAGGTCTCAATGATCGTAACATGAGGATGAGCTTATATCTTAAAAAATGACAATAACTAATTGATGTTACAAATAATCTTGACCAGGCTGGAAATTTGCTGGTCATGATCTTGATTTGTAGGATTTTTTGAATGGTCAGTTGGCTCAGCAACTTCCAATCTTTTTAAGTCAGTCTTCATAGCATTGTCATGAGGATTAGCATCATCAGCAGAATGCTCGCTGCTATTCTCAGTAATTTTGACCAGACTGGAAATTTGCAGGTCATGATCTTGATTTGTAGGATCCTTTGAATGGTCAGTTGGCTCAGCAACTTCCAATGCTTTTAAGTCAGTCTTCATAGCATTGTCCTGCCGTTTATCATCATCAGCAAACTGCTCGCTGCTATTTTCAGTAATTTTGACCGGGCTGGAAATTACCTGGTCATGATCTTGATTTGTAGGATCATTTAAATGGTCAGCAACCGTCTCAGGAACTTTCAATTCTTCTAAGTCAGTCTCCATAGCATTGTCCTGCCGTTTATCATCATCAGCAAACTTCTCGCTGCTATTTTCAGTAATTTTGACCGGGCTGGAAATTACCTGGTCATGATCTTGATTTGTAGGATCATTTAAATGGTCAGCAACCGTCTCAGGAACTTTCAATTCTTCTAAGTCAGTCTCCATAGCATTGTCCTGCCGTTTATCATCATCAGCAAACTGCTCGCTGCTATTTTCAGTAATTTTGACCGGGCTGGAAATTACCTGGTCATGATCTTAATTTGTAGGATCATTTGAATGGTCAGCAACCGTCTCAGGAACTTTCAATTCTTTTAAGTCAGTCTTCATAGCATTATTAAGCCGTTCATCATCATCATCATCATCAGCAGACTGCTCGTCATTATCAAGATCAGTTTTTCCATCAAAATCATTGTCCTCGATCCAATAAAATTCTTTCAATGTGCTGTCTTCATTCTGGATATCAAGATGTGACTGATTTTCGAGATGGTCAATTTGTGATGACAATTCCGGGATAACATGCACAGAAACGAATTTAACCATCGTCTTTCCGTCAACGACATATGTAGGCTGGATTAAAAGATTCATTTCTTGCTCATCTTTCGGAAGCAAGTCTAAAAGTCTTGGATTGTTTGACGCAAGAGTCGGCTTGAGCTGCATCTCATGCAACACTAACCTCCGTCGCTTTGTATGACTATAATTTGGGCATTTGCATTCGAGAAGGCAGCAACAAACATCATCCGAGCTTCCGTCAACAGCCGGCGGATCAACATCCTTCAGCTCAGTTCCTATGGTTTTAATCTTCTCACTGGATGACAGCGGCGTGGAGGACGTGAATTTGTGAGAGATTATATCACCGATCTGAGTGCTTGAACGTTCTGTTGTTGCTTCTGGTACTTGCAAATGGGAAGAAGAACTTCCAGTTACTTGAAGACTAGAATCCTGCGCCGAACTCTTACTCGTAGATGGCCCCGCATCTATCTGCTTTGGTGTCTTTGTCCTTTTCCGTCCGATATTCGGGAGTGGTATCGAGCAAGGCACAACAGATGTTATCGAAGGCTTCGAAACTTTTGCTTTATCAGAGCGTGATGGAGAAGCAGATTTCTGTTGTGATGATGAGGTTTTTTTTTTTTTCGTTTTTACTTCAGAATTAACAGCAGACGAACTACTTAATTCAGAAAGCTCAAACACGTCGCCTAAGATATGACGTTGTATTTTGTCCACTGTTAATATTTTCAACTATGTAAGCTCATTTTGATTTTACACTTATCGAGTTTACACGATGAATTGTCGAATGATTTTTCGAATAAAAGATTTGAATTTACACGAATATTTTATTTATTATGTATGTTTCACAAATATGAGAAATATTATATACATAAAATCTTTCATTTAAAAGCTTATGCGACATTTTCATTGTTGTCGCTTATCGTTGCTACGGTAACAACTTTGGCAACGGTTAAATATTAATGAATAAAATTCGTAAAAATATTAATAAATTAAATTGTCGATAATAAACATGTTGGCAGAAGCACACTCGATTTTCTAATATATAAAAATTTTATGTGGGTACTCATATAAAAGGTCTCACCCTAGTTGCCATGATAACCAAAGTGTTTACCATAGCAGCGAAAAGCGATAGCAATGAAATCATCACATCAACTTTTTAATAAAGGATTTTATATAGCAGTTTTATAACACTAATTTTTAGTACAATATAAAATCAACACGCAATTATAGAATAATTCATTCAGTGAACTGAAAAATCAATTAATTTAAATAATGGTAGCTAGAGATAAAGCTATATAATTTCCAAATGTAATCTATATTGACACTCCTTCAATGTCTGATCGATTGTGTCGTAGATCTCATTTAAAAAAAAAAACGAATTTTCCCGGAGAAATGTCAAAATGGCGAGGTGCTCCAAGGTGGGGGGTCCGAGTACACCAATAAATATTTATCACGAATAATAAGCAGACTTTACTATCAAATAATTATGAAGACTTCATTCGGTTAAATAAAATAAAATGAAGTAATTTCTATACGAAAATTAGCTGATTTATCAACAGAAAACGACTGTTTGAATTATTCGGATTATTCGAATAATTCGAACTATTCGAATCGAATAGTACTATTCGATTCGAATAATTCGAACTATTCGAATCGAATAGTACTATTCGATTCGATTCGATTCGAACACCATTCGCACACCCCTAATAAATTAAATACTTAGAAAAATAAATTTTTAATTAGTGTGCATTTTAATAAATTTTTCTAATATTTTATTCGTTTATTTTGAAAAAATTTTAATCTAATGTCTGCTACTTTCATTATTATAAACATTGTATAATTTTTGTTTCTTTTTTTATTAAGATTATTTGTAATTTATATTTGTACATAAATTACGGTATTTGATAATTATAATGATAGTTATTTAGTGATGAAAAATTTTTATTTAAAAATAAATTTATAAAGTATTCCTGTATTATTTAAATATAAGAGTAATTACTCTAGTACTTTTAAGAATAAAATTATCCAAATTGAATAAATAAATTATATAACAAAACTGGATGTAATTTAATTTTTTTATCCTTCAACTTAAAGTTGATGATTACTCGTGAAGTTAACTTAGTATCAATGTATAATCGCGCGCGATTCAAATTTCTACTTATAATGTTTATTTTATTTACCTTAAAGATTCTGCTCGAAAAATTGTTGAGTTCTTGATATCGTCTGATTGGAAAATTTTTATATATTTTATAAGCACTTTTAACTGACTCAACATTAACAGCAAATTTAACGAAACACTAAATTATCAACATTAACGTAACTATTCATCAACGTTTGTTAAAATAATACTCGCTGATACTTATGAACACTTCACCAAACACACATTACTTGCACCAAATTTCAGTACAACTTTAAATAAAATACTTAATAATAAACATTCAGCTTCACAGAAGCAAAGACTGTAAAAGTGATGAAGCAACGTTAAGCTGGAATCAACTCTCCTACTCCGACAAGTTAACTGACATATTTATTGTTAATTTATAAATTCTAAATAATTTTTATAAACAAATATTATTATTTAGCTAATAAAAAAGTTATTTGAACAAAAATGAAAAATTTCAACAGTATAAAAACCAAAAATATCAAAAAATTACTCCAGCCGTCGACTATTCTGTCAATTCCCGGCTTTTTGTACCGCGTGAATGAAAAATAGCGTCACTAATTCTCTAGATGCGCAAAAACGTTCAAGAAATATTTTGAAAAATTTCAAAATAAGGATTTAATATTAACAGCAATAAATTAAAAAAAAAAAACAATGAAAACTTTTTTTTTAAATAACAATTGTTGTTTTAACAAGATTTTTCTATATTTTTATTTATTAAACAATTACTTGTGGGAGTCTAAACACTCTCATTCACTCTTTAATTCAAAATTCTTAGAATTACATACTTTCAATATTACTTGTTGGTAAGAAAAACTCTTAAATTTTTACAATTGAACCGCTAGATGGTAGTATAAGCTCGATTATACGCTTGCACAGTTATTATGATGATAATAATAATAGTATCAATTATTATTATTATTACTATTGTTGTTATTATTATTGTTGTTGTTGTTGTTGTTGTTGTTGTTGTTGTTGTTGTTGTTGTTGTTGTTGTTGTTGTTAAATTACATATTCATACTATAATAAAAGACAAAGCTATAAGATGTACACATAAATGTTACCAACTGTTGGCGTAAAGCCATTCCATCTCCAACTTATTAAATAATTTGCCGGTAATAGTTTTAGTCATAAGAATTACTTGGAGTTTCGTACATCAAACGTTTTACAATAAAAATTAAACGCAAGCTAAAGATACTCAAGGCACATTTTCCCACTTAGCAGCGCTTGATTATTTTTATTCCAAAATGGCGGATATGGAGCTACGAGGCAAGGAGAGTACCGTTGTGAGTGCTAAGGAAATAATGGTGAAGCAAGAAAAACGTGAAAATCCAATTACTAATGGAGGAAAAGAGTCTGGTGACGACGCTGATAGCTCGGAGGAAGTGCGTTTGGACGTTGGCGAACACTATCTTGTGCGAAGATCCGATGACTCTTGGCGTGAGTAACACGTTTGTTATCATCACGCTCTATGACACTATTCAATTACTCGACTCTAGAATGTTCTTTGTTATTGCCTACAGCTATTAATTTTTATTTTTAACTATCCTCTATTACTGATAGTCACAATTACTTTTTTATTCAGTCATGTATATTGAGTGACGTATAGAATTATTGTTTTATAGTTGATCGGTAATTTCGCTGAGAAACAAGTGAATGTTGGAGAAAAAAATGCGCGGGAAAATTTTGTAAATAAAAAGGAATGATGACATTTGATAACTAATAGACTTTTTTGACAACAGATCCTGCGGAAATAATCCAGAGCCGATACAACGAATTAGAATCGCATTATGAGTATTACGTACATTATGAAGGATACAACAGGAGGCTGGATGAATGGGTACCGAGAGACAGAATCATGTCCAGTAGATTTGATATGAATGACACGAGATGGAAAACTAGCGAACACAATCCTGCAAGTGATTTATTGGCTGATTCATCAGATAGAAAAATCACGAGAAATCAAAAGAGAAGGCATGATGAAATTAACCACATACAAAAAGTAAGTTGTCTAAAAATGATAATTTAATTTGAATTAATGGTTGTTATTATTATTCATTGAACTTATATTTATTTTTATTGCTCAGACATACGCAGAGATGGATCCTACGACAGCGGCACTTGAGAAAGAACATGAGGCTATTACGAAAGTTAAATATATTGATAAAATTCAAATCGGTATGTACATTAATATTTATAATAAGTAGATTTATTAAAAATACAATAAGCTTACTATTTTAAAAGTTTATCTTTAGGAAAATATGAAATAGACACCTGGTATTTTAGTCCTTATCCGGAAGAATATGGCAAGCAGCCGAAATTATGGATTTGTGAATATTGTCTCAAGTATATGAGACTAGAAAAAACTTATCGTTATCACATGGTAACTTTTTATAATAATATCTATAATTTTTATTTTTCTGTTATCTTTATTTGAATTTTTATAAATTTTGTTGATTTTGCAGAGTGAATGCACACACAGACAGCCAGTTGGTAAAGAAATATATCGTAAAGGAACTCTGAGTATTTGGGAAGTCGATGGTAGAGAACACAAAGTTTATTGTCAAAATCTTTGTCTTCTTGCAAAATTATTTTTAGACCATAAAACACTATATTTTGATGTTGAACCGTTTCTTTTTTATATTTTATGTGAAGTTGATAAACATGGAGCTCATTTAGTTGGTTATTTTTCAAAAGTAAGTGAATGAATATTTAGATATTAATTGTATAAATTTAGTGGCATTAATTAATTTATATTAAATGTTTTATTAGGAAAAAGAGTCGCCAGACGGTAATAACGTTGCGTGTATTTTAACATTACCTCCATTTCAAAGACAAGGATATGGCAAACTTTTAATAGCATTCAGTTATGAATTAAGTAGAATTGAACAGACTGTGGGAAGTCCTGAAAAACCTTTAAGTGATCTCGGTAAATTATCGTATCGTAGTTATTGGAGTTGGATCCTGTTAGAGATATTACGTGATTTTAGAGGAACATTAAGCATTAAAGATCTCAGGTAAATTTAATCAAATTTAATGTTGAAGATTAAATAATTATTTTTTACTGTTTTGTATTTTTATATAATAAATTCTTAAAATTTTATTTTTAGTAATATGACCAGTATCTCACAAACAGATATAATATCAACCTTACAAAGTATGAATATGGTGAAATATTGGAAAGGTCAACATGTAATTTGTGTAACGCCAAAATTAGTTGAAGAGCACATCAAAAGTTCACAATTTAAGAGGCCAAGGCTAACAGTAGACAGTACAGCATTAAGATGGGGTGCTCCACCACGTAAAAACGTCAAACCTGGAAAAAAATGATAGCAAAGCTCATTTTTTAAAAATACGAGCGAATGTTTAATTAAAAATATTTTAATTCCGTAATTCTGGTACTTTCTCGAATTACTATTTCCTCAAGACGCTTTTTAATTGACACCAATTGATTGCGTCATTTTTAAATAGACTCTCACAAGCTTTATTATTATTATTACTATAACTATTATCTTGTACAAAATATTTTCGCGTTCAGATTTGAATACGGAATACTATTAGATTAAAATACAAATACAAAGATGTAATGATAATTATTCCTACGTTATTGAGAGGAAAATAATTACATATTTTATTTGTCGAAAAAAAAAATTAAAATCAACAAATTTTTCAGTATTAGTATGTACTTTTTGCCTTGTGTACCTCATTTTAATAATTAAACAATAAAATAAAAAATATGTATTTGCATGTAAATAGTGCGTTTGTCATCAATCGATCAAACAGGAATCAACTTTGAATTTTTCAAAATTACTTTACTGGATATTTTATTATATTTAAATTCTAATAATTTATTAATTAACATACTTCCAAAATAATTATAAATAAATTAAAATAAATTAAATTTTTAAATTATTATAAGTTGGAAAATAATCTTCACTACAATATTAAATAAAAATAAAAATAAAATACAACTTTTGTGCTTAAATTAAATATAAACGTAAAATAGTATTAAATAAATGAAATTAAGGGATAACAATGAATGAATAATAATAATAATTATTAATAATTATAAGTTATTGTTGATAATGAATAATTGAAAAGTAAATATTAAAATAACTATAAATAATTTAGATGTCGAATGCCCAAAGAGTTAAATTACGAAAAGAGTGTGTCAAGTCTGTAGAGGAATGTGGCACTTCAAAATGGCTGCCTGTTACTTTAGTAATTTACGGCCGTATCGTTCTTTGTTGTCACGGGTATAATTACAACAGTGGATCGTCGTTAACGTGGAATTCAGCTAAAAGAAAAATAATAAAAGATATATATTATTGGAATCAATTAAACGTTATTTTGAGGCTGTGTTAATGTGAAAAGATAATATGCTCGAGTGCCATACACTCTGTTCTGGCATCGCCTTCTTCTTTGCTTTAAAGGGACACACACAGATTAGTACACATAGTTGAGTACAATAAAATAACACGGATTCTCTATTATTTATCCACAAACCTTTATTATTTATTATTTTAATAAAAACTGTACTTGTTATCATACGACAGTAATAATAGTACATTATCCAATATGTCATGTGTGCCAATTTGTCATTGTCCAATTAATATGTGTAATAGGTTAGATTTGTGAATTGCATTCCTTAAGAATTATTTTACTTGTGGATAAATATTTTAGTGGGACATACCAACAGTGCCTTTATTTATTGTACGTATATTAATTTATCTTTGTTAATATGTATTATGCTTTTGTTTCGAAAAAGTTTACTGCTGCTTTTGTTATGGTCTGACTCATGATATAAGGATTTAATCCACTCAACTGTTCATTTATGTTCACAGACACCACGATAATTATAATTATCACTTTATCAAACTAATCCACTGGATTATGGATTATTTTTTAAGTCTATCCATATATTAATAACAATAACTATAACAATAACAATAATAATAACAACTATTGTTATATTTAATATGTCAAAGGGAATTGATTGTTTATATTATTGATCTGATGGAACTACAATAATAAGTGTTGATACTATTTAAATGACAATTGGAGTATTTACAAAAGAAAATAAAGTTATTCAAACAGCCAAACATGCCTTCAAAACATTCAACTTTGGATCATTAGTATAGAATATAAATTGTTCTGTAAGTATTAGATAACATTGATTTTAAAAACATCTATTGTGATAATAACAGTGATTTATAATTTACAGATAGGTTAATGCTGCTGTTGGATTGGAGCTAGGTCCCAGCGGGCCTAGCATGGGCCACTATGAATCCATCTGCTGTCAGCAAGTCAAGCACTCGCGGCTCTGGATACCATCAAAAAGCTCTAGCTGAGATTCGTAATTCTCTGCTTCCTTTCGCAAATATCGGAGGTACGGGGGAAGTAGGTTCCAGTGCCGCAAGTACAATCTCCACTCT
>NC_058158.1:31414363-31439363 GCF_020080835.1 Cotesia glomerata | reverse complement strand
TACACCAATCTATACTCTAAAATAATAAAAAAAATAAAAAAAAAACTAAAATCATAAAATTAATAAAGAAACCTTTGATGACTCAAAAATACAAAGTAAATATCCAACTTACCGTGACAGTGTTTTAGGCATGTTTATTAAGTATCGCCACCGTTTAAAATAAATTGTTTGAAAAGTAACTCCTCGTGGTTGATTGATCTTTATCCAGCTAGATATATCGCGTGGCTGTCTCGTGCCTCACGACTACCTCCACATGATTTTTACTGTTGTATTGGATTGTATTTACTTATTTACTTTTTTTAAGGTTATATTGTAACAGCGCTTCAACAATCAAGTGGTCAATTATTTTCAAAATTTTGACGTTACAAATCGGCGACTAAAAAAGTTAAAATAAATAAAACCAGTTAAACCATCTTGAGAGCAGAAAATAATTATTTGTTGGGTTGCGCAAACTCATTTCTTCTCACTTCAACAAGATATATATCACGTTTATGGTCTCTTTCTCCAACTTACTGGTTACTGCTGCTGTTTTAAACCACGCTAATCAACTGGCCTCGTGTGAAAGGGGCGCATCATCATAATATCGTTCACCTATATCATATCATCCAGAGACCTAATGAAAATTTCGGCCTTTTACTATTTGTTTAGATATTTTATTCATGATTTATGATTTTAGATATCAACTCACTCTCGCCACCGTAAGCACTGGATCACCATCAATTGTTTATTTTTAAAAATTTTAATTTTTTTACCCGTAAGTAATGACAATTGTTATAAGTGGATTAGATTTTTACACATATGTTTTATTGCAGTGAAGAAATAAATTTATTGTGGAATGTAGGATGAATAATGTAATGTGCACTTCGGACGTACTGGAGTCTCTCTCTCCCTCGAAAGCTGTGCTATCTCTTCCCAGTTTTGGTTGATGTCCTCTCTTGAACGCGCGGGCGCTCGACTACCCTCCACTGTTCCAGCACCCCCGAGTTAAATCCAAACCAGAGGTCGCTTAAAACGTGAGGGTGGATTTTAAATGCGAGTGGGGAGGAATCAGCGGGAATGGGGTGCATGAACTAGGGTACGATCTCGTGGTCCACGATAATAGATTTATTTATAAATAAAAATATATAAATTTTTTTTATTTACTTACAACTTTTGTTTTAATTTATAGTTTAGAATTTTTATTATTGTCTGAAGAAAATATTTTGTGTATTTCTTCTCAAGTTTCAACAATTAACATTAAACAATTGTTATTTTTTTTTTTTTTTTTTTCAGAAAAAATGATGAGAGTTTAATAGTAAGTAGGGCAAAGATGCGCAGACGACAGCGCGCTTCGCCACCACCCTTTAATTTCTCACCCTCGATACATATGCGCTGTGAACGTGCTACACAGATTTTCTACTAGCCACTTTCGAGAAGAAAATAAACGAAACAACTGAAAAAATATATCTATAGATATCTATTGCTATCTTTATTTATTATTTTTTTTCTTTTTTTAACAGAAGAGATAAAGGGAAAACGTGAGAAAAAAAATATAAAAGATTTGGAGTTTTGTTGACACACCCTCAATGAATTATATTTTTTTGAACTTTGTCGAGAGCAGTATTGAATTTATTAACTTATTAATTCAAGTAAATTTATGGTTTAAATTGTAGATACTAGTTGTCGAATTGGTGGGGTTGCAATGAATTGTAATTCGACGAGTATTTTTAATTAAAAAAGGTAATTCACATACAACTGTTTATTGAGACATGTAGAATACATCTGGTTTCATACACAAAATCTTTGACACGTTTTTTCTTTTTATCTATTTATTTATTTAGTTTATTTATAAATCAAGATCCTAGCCTGGGACAAAACAAAATAAAATGATGAAGGGAACGATTGTAAACAATTAATATAATTTTTTTAATTAATTATTCTCCTTCTTATTAATTGTTTACTATCACTGTCTTAAAAATTTTGACATTTAATAATTATTTTTCAACTACCACATTAAAATTAAAAGGCAACATTTTTTATTTTTAGTCATTTTTAGGTAAAATAATAGAATTATATTGCGGTTTTTAAAAAGCAAAGCGATTTCTGAAGCTGATTAATTGAACAAAAAAATTGATGTATACAATTTAAATGTTTAAATAATAATAATTAGTTGTTTGAACATATTGTCTGTAGGGGTAATTTTTATTTGACAAAAATAAAAAGTTTGCAGATAAAAGACATAAACTAATTCAGAAACGCATAAATAGAAGTTATAATAATAATAATAATAATACATTTTTACCGTGACAATTTAAAAGTTTATAGTTAATATAATAACCATAATTCATAATTAAAATAAACGATTAAGAAAAAATAAAACATAAACACTAACAATATTTCATATGTTTTTTTCAAAAATTGAATCAAACTTAAATTTTTTAATAATTTTTTTTTTTTTTTTAATCTTTATCATCTACAATTGTTAATGATTAACGCATATCTAATTATTTTCATCTAATTTATTTATTTTTCATTCATTTAATTTGTTATTATTTTATTTTTTCCTAACTTTAATTACCGCAATAGAAATAACATGACATTTGTTGACAAAAAATGCATATTTTCAAAGAATATAATATAATATATAATATATTTATACATAGTTAAAAAAAACACCTCGCCTTTTATTTTTTTTTTCTCAATCTTTCGTCCACTCTCTTAGATTCTCGGGGCCAAAGTTTTTTTTTTTCTATTTAAAAACATGTCACAATCGTTCCATTTAACGATTCTGTCATTTCTATTGAAATGACAGATTTAACTATCGTGTAAAAATTGTTTATTCATTATTTTACTTTATACTTTACTCAACTTTTATTTTATTTTTTTTTTATTTTTAATATTTTTGTTTTCTATCACTTTTTAAAAAAAAAGCCCGCGCGACTTGAAAGAGAAAGAAAGATAGGAAAAAAAAATTCCATCGTTTCTTATTTTTATTATTACAATATTATTTTCTACTAATAATTATTTTATTTATTTATTTATTATAATAGTATCCCAGCAGATGCGGTTTTAAATCGCGAGTAAATTATAGGACATTGGCCAAAAAAATAGAGAAAAATAATAAAAGTAGAAAAAATATATTAAAGGTATATAAAAGGGCGCGCGGTTCGTGGCGTCATCAGTCTCACAGTGGTGCATTATCCTAAATGCGACCTTCAATCCCTTTTTTATTTTATTCAGTCGCTCTGACATTCGCGGGTTTGTGGTATATTATAGTATATAGTATATAAGAAAATACAATATTTAATAACAGGTATACGAGGATGGGAAGAGATACAGGTAATGGGTAATAGGTAATGTAGGTGATGTTCAGGGCTGTAGGGATCAGATTAAAAATTGAGAGTACAAATAGGAATGGGGTCACAGTGTAGGTCATCGGGGATAAAAAGTTCATGCAAAAAGGGTGGATATGTGATAACGGGTTGGGAAGTAGAGTGAGAGGATGAGGATCGAGGAGTATGCGAGTGTCAGAACGACCGTGTTCAACGGGCTAGGGTCAATATATACCTAGATCAGTCTAAAGTCTCGTCACCGTGAACTGCCTCAGCCTCTTGCCACTCGTGTGTGTGTGTGTTATATGTGGTTTCCTTGCCCCCGCAAGTATAACAATCTACATGTTATATATTTATACAAATATATCAATTATAATTTTGTTTCTTCACAATTTTTTTAACAAATTTATGACAAATCCAACTATGTAGTTATTTATGCTTTTTTTTTTTTTTTTTTTAATCAATTTTTTCCTTTTTATTTTAAATACAATTCTGATCAATTACAATTTGAATTGCCTTAAAGAAGAATGAGAAATGAATTTTTTTTACTTTGAATTTATTTATCCCTTATATGTTTTGGTTTTTTTCCTTAATTTACTG
This sequence comes from Cotesia glomerata, assembly GCF_020080835.1. NCBI lineage: Eukaryota > Metazoa > Arthropoda > Insecta > Hymenoptera > Braconidae > Cotesia > Cotesia glomerata. The sequence goes on along the minus strand of NC_058158.1, from coordinate 31,435,452 downwards.
CATTAGGTATGTTATTTTATGTTTTTTTTTTTTTTTAGATTATTTTTCTAATTTTTCATCGCTTATTTTTATTAAACGTTTTTTTTTTTTTTTTTTTTTTTTTTTAATAGTGTTCATACGGAAATATTTATCATGTCACAAAAACCCACTCAGTATGATTAGCAATAGCATCCTTATTTATTATTGTTAATATTAATATTATTATATCCTCAATATTATGCTCTTTATAAATAGGTAGGAAGGTAAAAATAGGAAAAAAAATTCATTATTATCATATAGTTTCTTTTTAGTTTATGTTTTAGAATATGTAATAACTTTTTTAGCTATTATTTTTTTTTCCTTTCACGGTCCTTTTGAATAAATGAGTAGGCTATATAATAATGATTAATTTTTAAAAGGTGAGGTAAAATATATGGATTGATAATATATAATTAATTAAGTAATTGAAATTAAAGAAAAAAAATTTTTTTTTCACGACAATACAGATCTTGTACAATGATTATTGTATAATACGAAGGCAAATAATAATTAATAAGGCAGGGATACATAAGGAATTTTACTTATTACTTTTTTTTATCTTTGCGGGGGATTATTAATTCAATCAATCATTAATATTATAAAACTAATTGCGATCTAACCCCCTTCCGTTAATTCAGATGATTATTAACTTCTAATATATAATTATAATAATAATAATAATAATAATAATATAATAATAATAAAAATAATAATAATAAAAAAGAAAAACGGTAATCGCGGTCAGGGGTAAACAAGATTATAATTAAGTAAAACATGAATAAAAAGTAACAAAACATGCTCATAAATAAGAGGGTTTGCGAGCGATTGATTATTATTTCAAATCTTTTTCATTCAGACATTTATCGCCGTATTCAGTATGCTCAGATTATATTCAAATGCATCAATTTCTATTTAAACTTACGATGCAAATCCCATTTACATTTACGTCTTTGTTAGATTATCCATTAATATTATATGTAATCAAAGTTAGTTCAATAGCCAATATTTTTTAATGATTATTTGATTATTACTTTTTTTTTTTTTCATTTTCATTTTAAAATCTTTACTCGGGTTAATCAGTTATACTTTCATATTTGTGCTGGATATACAAATCCATTATCTGATTGTTACTATTCTGATGTTATTTTGGGGACACAAGACCAGTGAAAAGAGGGGGGGGGGATCTTCGGTTCACTACTAAGATTTTAAATTGTATATTTCAATTGATAGTAAGTTAATATTATTATTATTATTATTGTTGTTCTGATAATATTAAAAAATTTACGTAAAGTAAAAATGAAAAACTATTCGATTGTCTGTTATGTCAACTCCGTTTGCATTATTTGTTATGTTTTTTCGTTATTGTATAAGTTTAATTATTGTATTTTAAACACTCGGAAATAAACTTCTCAGCGGGTGCGTGTGTCTGCGTTATTAATCCATTAATTTTTACTGTATGTTAAGCTTTGTCAAATTTGTTTTTTTATAATCTGCTGTCTTTTTCAAGTCCAATTTATTCAGATTATTGTTAGTGAATAATTGTTGTTATCATCAGTTTTTTTTTTTTTTTTTTTTTTTTTCATTAGCATTTGTATACATTTTAACATTTTTTTTCATTATTTAATCATTTCGTTTGTAATTGTTATTTTTTTTTTTAATCTCCAGAACAGGGGGGATGTTTTAGGCTCCAGGGACAGGGACCAACTTACAACCCGCACTTACAACTCTTACTAATTAACTAACAGGCTAACAATAACAACGAGTCTCAACACTCAAAAAAGTCGTGCGCTTGTATGTATTTTTTTTTATATTTTTTTTTCTTTTTTTTTTTTTTTTATATGAATCTTTACTCTCATGCATAATCCCGTATATGCTTTAAGCAATACCTAATTATTTTTTAAATCAATCTGTAACTATCATTATCAATTCGGTTTCCAGTCGATTTCGAATTAACAAATTCGAGACGCAATAGTCACGTCATAATATTATTATTATTAGATTTTTTTTTATAATTTATAATTTTTTTTTTGCTTTTAAAAACACCTCAACCTCGGATTTGATCCAATACGCATGAGGGAGGTATTTGACTTAATTTTTTTTTTTAACTTTAAATCGCATCTCGTAGAAAGATGCGTTAAATAATTATTTTAATTATAGTAATTATTATAAATTTATAGCGAAATGATCTAAAAAATTTTTTTACAGTACTCACTCTTTGAGTGGCAGTACTTATATCATTGAAATTGATTTTTAAAAAATGTACAATTTGCATTTTTTCTATATAAATTTGTCATAAGACATTTCTTTTACTTTAGTCTCAACACGTGAGCAATATTTTCTCTCTTTCTCAAACTCGAATTGATCACATAATCGCATATGAACTTGCGTCAATCGCGATACATTATTATTATTTAATAAAATAATTAAAAAAATTAAAAAAAATAGAAGAAAAAATTAAACAAAACGTAAAAGGACATTTCATAGCTCAAAAAAACAATGATTACCCCGTTGTATACATCACAAGTTAATCATTGTTTTTTTACCGCGGAAAACTTTCCTGAACCTTAATATAATAATAATAGTTTCACTGACTGTACACATTATAGACCAACAATAGAAGGTCTAATGGCACCTGAAGGTGCTTTATCTCTCAATCTTTTACAATAACGCATACATGCACACAGGGGGATGCACTTTAGATTTTTTTATATCTTATTTCTAGACGCGCTTTTGACTAACCACATACATTTTTAACAATTTTTTTTTTCGTGGTCATTATAACGTCAGCTCATTCACATACATACATTCTTATAAATTTCAACGTACTCTCTTTCACGCTATTTTTTCTATACTCATTCCTATCGCTTTTATCAATTTTAAAAACCCGCCCCTATCCTTGCAGTGAGTAGTCTTTTCTCTTTATATTCCAATAAAAAACAAACAAACAAACAAAACGTTATTATTTTTTTTTTACTCGAAAGACATTTTGCTGCAACAACCACAGGCTATCACGCATTTTTTTTTTTTTTTTTTTATTAACCGCTTCTAACTTAAATACGAACCATCACAAGCCAAAAATTATCAACATCGCTTTTATATCACTTTTTTTTCTTACAAAAAAGAATTTTTTCCGAATTATCAATTTTTTTTTTAACTATAATAATTTTTTTTTATAAACTTTAAGCATATTTGCGCGCTCTTAAACATCCTAAAATCACTCTCTCGCTTGGCAGTAAACAATGTGACAATGCAGTAGTGGTTACCTTACAATTAAGATATTACAATTAAATATTATCAATATAATAATAATAGTACGGGGTGGATGGGTGGTCACTCCGATGTAATAATAAAGTCCCAGTGGCACATCACTGTACAGTAAAAATCACAACAATTTTGCGCGCGGCGGACGACGGTGGTATGTGAGGAGTGTGTGGCATAAATATTTATAATAATGACGTGTTTTACTTTTCAACGTATCAACTATTTGTTTTTTTCATTTAAATTTTGTTTAGTTAATTTTATATTTTTTTTTTTTGCTATTAAATACGACCTCGCGCGCATTTACAATTTTTTATAATCTAATATTACAATTTTATAATTTTTTTGTTTTTTTTTTCTTAATATTTTTTCATTAAACATATTCGCTTGACGACGTATGAGAATCAAAAAAGTTACATTTACAATTACAAATATAATTGCGAGATAAGAAGCAGTATTTTGACGGATTGATGTTATACTTTAGTCGCTTAATTTTAAAATAAAAAAAATTTTTAAATTAATTTTAAATTAAAATCTTCCTCTCTCGCCCACTAACAACAGATCATTCTTTTCATTCTCTCTCTCCTTCAAAAATCTCGCAGCCCTGACGACGAGCGAGAGGAAAGCTCGCGATTGAGCTTCAGATATTAATTTTTATTACAAATATTCTTAAGTTGCTTATAACAGAGCGTGTTGTTACGTCCATCAATATCATATTTTTTATTTATTATTTCTCTAAATATCATTATTATCATCATAATTATTAAGTTAAACTTTGTATCTCTTTGTTTTACTTTTGTAATGCTATTATTTTAACAATATTTTATTTGTTTTGCCTTATGAATTTTTGCACGTGGTCATTGAGGTCTATTTTAAACGCCTGTTGGCGCAAAAAAGTCCGTCATAATTTTTTTTTGTCCGTGAAATTACTTTTTAGATTAAAATATATATGTATATTTATATATAGATATATAGATATAGATATAGATATAGATATATATATATATATATATATATATATATATATATATATATATATATATATGTATATATATATATATATTTAATTTTTTAGTTATTATTATTATCATTATTTAATATAAATCAGTATATTTCAATTCGATTGCGTGAATAGTTCACATTGTGAAAAATAACCGGCGAAAGTTAGCTCCACGAATTGTATGAATCTTGATACCATTCATGATCGTCACCAGTCGCGGCGCCTGTTGCCCCTGATCTATCAGTAAAACCAACGCCACCACTACCACCACTGCCACCACCACCACCACCACCACCGCCACCGTTTACACTCGCCAATCCGTACGTATTGCCCAGTGGTTGTTGGGCGAGGGGCTGGTTTCCCCAGCTGCTCTGGAAGCGACGTTTAGATTCCCCCTGGTTCTGGTGACCCCCGTCAAACTTTCGTTTACCTGCTGTATTCACAAAAAAAAAGAACAAATATACATTAAAAAACATGTTTCGTGAGAACTTATTTTCTTACAACTAAAAACTATTATTTAAGTATATTACAAAGAAAAAAATAATAAAAAATATTATTTTTTACCATGCATTAATCTTTTCTATTATCTAAAATTCATGTTAAAAGATTAAATGTGAAACTGGTTACTTTGTAATTTTAAACTAAATAAGTAACGAGTTACAGATTTTAATATAAGAGAACAAATTGAAAATTTATGTTTCAATTAAAAACTAATTACTTGATCATTTTCTTGGCTCACAGTTGCTCTGGATCTACAGGATGTTTTGAAAGGGAAGGAGAATGAGTGTAATAAGTTAATTTATAGGTAAAGGTGTATGCCTAGGAAGCGGATAGCGTTTGGTGATTATTAAATAGTATCAACTGCTCAGCCAAGACTATAATAATTTTTAGCCGTGACATAAGTGAAGCTTATGAATATAGCTTAATGCTAATGTTAATTAATAATTATTAATAATAAAAAAAGATTGCTTGAGATACAGACCATCCTCACCTGGTAAACTTCCCTTGGCGCGGACCCCCCCACGAACGGCTGGCCGCTGGGCCCCACGGGCCCCTGATGTTGCGGGGTTGCGTCCCCCCCTGACTTGGCCACGGGCTTGGGGGCCACCGACTACTCGGCCACGGGCCACCTGTCCACGGCCACGACCAGCCTATCCAAACAACACACCTAATGTTACCCCATCTGCAGCTTATTTTTTATTACAACTCCTCTCCTCATTTATTTTATAATATAATTACTCCAATAGTATTCTTAATATATTTCTCCGACTTTGTCTTATAATTTAAAAGATATCTTTAAATACTCTCTCAGTATCGTTTTCTATTTTATTATTCAAGTTATTAAATAATAATGATAATTAAAAGAAGAACCTTGAGCTTTCTAACGCATTTTGTTCTTCGATTTTTTAATTTAAATTGTTAACTTTATCTATCAATTTAAATGGCACTAATTTATTAAATATTGTTAATTACATCCTGACGATTATATTAATAATGGACTAAGGAGGTTTTAGTTATAATTGCGCGACCCATAAGCACATTTACAATATTTAAAGAAAAAAAACAAAAAAAATAATAATAATAATGTAAATAATAATAGAACAGATTACAGCGGTGCGGAGAGTTTGGCGACAGTATATAAGACAAAAAATAAAATCAAAATACATAATATTAATTGTTACATTTAATAAAAGCGATTAGCGATTAGCGATAACTAATTAGCAATTTAAAACAAAAAAAAATATTACTAACCGAATGATGGTTTTAGTACTATTTCAATTGATTGTAATTTTTTTTTTTTTATATTATTATTTGGTTTGGTCATATTGCATACAGCAGGATTAGTGGGTTATCCAACACACATAACATGTGTCAAAAGCGTACATTGGCGAAGGATTTTTAAGCAACTACTGCACTGCTAGCTAAAACAAAAGTCTAGTTATAAACAATAAAAACAAAAAAAAAAAAGCGGCGGTTAAGCAGAATTTATTAGTCACTCTGTGCGCAATAAGCATTAGTTATTCATATATATTACTGCTGAAGCAAGCGAGAGAGCGTGGTTGTGTAATTTGCTTAGCAATTTATTGTTATCATCGTTGATATTTATTTCCTATATTACAATAATGCACAAGTGTCACTCCTTTCTCATTCCCTTTCTCCATAACACCTGGTTGTACCTAATTTTGTTAATACATACAAAACAAAATAAAGTAAATAAAATAATTAAAAATTATATTAATAAAAAAAAATAATAATAAAAAGTTAATTCGTTAATAATGTTGAGGGATAATTATTAAGATGAATCTCCAAGGATCAAGCCAAGGTCTTCAGGCTAAACTGGATAAAAATTACGAAAGACTTTTCCTGAGTAAATTTACAAGTAGGCAATATAATAATAATAAAACTAATAAAGTTCGTTTGAAGATACTCGTTGAAAGTTACTTTACTTTACTTTTAAAATGGTGACTTATTAATCAAGACAAAAAAAATATAATGGAAAAGTAAAAAAAAAAACTCCTCAGGAAAAGTTTTTCATTTTCTGTGAGTTGAATAAGAAAGACAAATAACACGATGAAATACTGCCAAAGGCCAGCTTCCTACTTGACGTCCATCAGGGATTACCTGAAACTTGAGACTAAGAGGAAGGAAACAGAAGGCAGAAAGAAAGAGTTTGTTATTAAGTGCATCATATCCGAGCCACGAGACGCTCTTTAATGTCGTGCGAATACTTGATTACTTTTTTGGTTTATTTTTTTTTACAAAAGCATAAGAAAAAGACTTCAACGGGATTTTTAATATTTTAGTAAAGATTAAAAGCTATTATTTTATTTTTAGTTAATGCTTGCGTTGGAATTATTTTTGCTTTTTTTGCATTTAAGGGACTTGATAGCGTTACAAAGGATTTATTGTTAATAACTATTTGTATTGAGATTTGTTAGATATTAAAAGCGTTACTCAGGAGACCACAAATGCACACAGGAAAGTGGAAAATTCTTTGCTAATATTCCAACACACATGAAAAGGCTTCGTTACTTTTTTCTTTCTTATTTAAGAAAATACAAGTTGCCTGAGGGATTTATCCGTTTTTTTTTTTATTTTAAATACTTTTAGATTTTTTTTCTCTCGTTGAATTTAACTTTTGGTCTCCTTTATATGAATGTTTGTTTTTCTTTCTTGTTCATTGAATGATTTATTTTTTTCCTTCTCTTTGTATTTTTTATCCCGCAGGTTAAAAAATTTTAAGCTTTCCCCGGTTTTAGACAAAATTTTGAAATGGGTCTAGCATGGCTCAGATATGATTCACGCAAGCAATTTGAAAGTGGCAATGTATTCGGGGGTGGGGGGGGGTTGTTTATTATTATTATTACTCAAATTTTACTTATATTATAAATATTAAAAATACAAGTATATATATATGAATATAATTGTAAATTTAATAAAAAGTTAGTTGATCAAGTAAAAAGTTTAAATGGAGTAAAAAAGGACTTATTTTTTCAATTTGTTTCAGTCTTGATTCCTTTTTTTTTTTTTTTCACAGCCTCACACCGCTCTTTGCATAACATTAAAAAAAAATTGCAGTTTATTTACATGTGCGTGAATAAATTGATGATAAAAAATAAACACAAGGCAAGTAAAATAGCAAGTGAACTAAAAAGTAGCAAAAGAAAAATTTGATTAAATTGTGAATTAATAATGAGTAATAGTATTTAAATATATGTGTAATTATTTAGCAAATAAAATACACTTGAAAATTAAAAAAAAAATAAATATAAGAATAAGATAAATTATGGAAACATATCATCACAATCCCTTGCGTTTTGTGTTAGTGGATTGCACGAAGCGAGCACAAATCGTACAAGTATTAATTAGCAATTGTTAAAGTTTGCTTTTTTGTACGCGATAAAGTGAAGAAAAACAATAATGATAATAATAATAATAGTGAAAAATAGGCGTGAAATTTGTTAAAGTTATAATAAAGTGAACTGAAAATAGTTAATAAGTAAATGTGGACGCAATTATAAAGAGTATGAAATAATAATTAGGATTCCGCGAACACTGTGCCACAATCAAACTACCGCTGAAGTAAATTTAATTAAAATTTTAAATATTAACTTGTAAAATTAAATTTAAAGTAAATAAATTTCTCGAAGAACAATAAAATTTAAAAATTAATAAAAAAAATAATCAATAATTTTGATTTTTTTGATAAAACTTGTTAAAAAAGGCGACCCACCGGTTGAGGCTGCCTGCCCCTCCCTCTGGCAGGCGGCGGAGGCGGCGCATAATCGAAATAGTAATCTTCGTATCGATAATAGTCATCGTAATATGGATCACTGTAGCCACCTCGATAATCCCCATAACCGTAATAGTCGTAATCATAATCTATAAAAACACACATTACAAATAGACCCAAATTTAGCCACGAAAGAATTATAAATTCCAATTTCAACAAGAGAAAGAAAAAAAAGGGAAATTTAAATAATTAAATTCTCTATTTAGTGATTACAGTTCATTGTTATCATATCATTGTAACAATAACTTTAATCATTTATTTTTTTTTGTACTTAAAAATGTAATCAGAAAACAAATTTGCATGCCGGGAAAAGATAATGTTATATAAATTACGTTATGAATAATATGCTGGTTAAGTTATTGAAGGAAATATGAAAAGAAAATAATTATTTTTCTGAAAGTTATTATTTGCAAAAAAAAAAATTAGAGAAAGGTTTATTTGTACAAGAAAATATCCAATAGATATTTTAGTAACGATGAGTAAAATTTTTTACCTATGCAGACGTTTTGCAAACGTAACGATTTTATCAAGGCATTGCCCTGTAGAACTGACGTTTGCAAAACCGGAAAATAAGGAAAGAATTCTACGCAACATTAAACCAGTATTTTTGAAGTAAGTAATTGAAGATCATAAAGATATATATTTTTTTTGTTAGATTTTAAGGAAAACCTTACAACAATTACCCTGCCACCATTATTATTTAAAATGCAAGTTAATTAAAAAGGAAATGGAACGATTAAACTAAAACTAATTTTACTGCAGTCTTAAGAATCTTTGGTAGAATAGATCAAAATAGAAGAATATATATTGGTGAATAAAATTTAATAAAGATGAGAATAAAAAAAAATAAATTGCAACTATCTACAGCTTTGCATTCGTCATTCAAAATTTTGCCGCTTACCTATTTCCTTGAGAGCTGTAAAACAGATTTGTTGAATTGGTTGTCGAATTATATTCAATTATCATTTTAAGAATATATAACAAAAAAAATTACACACGCTTATGTAAAAAAAATTCATGGGATTAAAAAATAAATGTTCTACGATAATATAAATAAAAAACGAAAACAAAAATATTCACACTAAATTTATAGATTAATTACTACCAGTTCACCAATAAAATTAATAAAAAAAAAATAAAAACGTTATGTTTGTAATAAAAAAATTGTAGACATGCTTTATAGTTTTAATTGTTGGTGATTAAAAATATTTTTAGTGAAGTGTAATGTGTAACAAGGTATTCCCTTTTGTGTTTAAAATGGCTTTACAAATGTAAGTCTTCAATGTCAAAGATAATTTTTCTACTGGAGTTTATTATTAATTTACATGGCATGATAATGTATTTAAATGCTTTTACAGTAATGAAAAGGAAGTATAATAGTGTAATGGATAAAATGAAATGAATTCTAGTCCGGATTCATAAATTATATCTATCCTAGCTCTAAAATAATGTCCAGTTTATTCACACTTAAAAAAAAAGTTTAAAGAAAGAGAAATAAAACTGGAAACAAAAAAAATAGAATATACGTATAGTTGAATTAAAAAAAAAAATGTTGTTTGTCATGCGCGAAAGCCAAAGGTTTGTTGTGAAATAAGTGAAGATCCCAAGAGCATGCGGGACTTTTTTTCAAGTTAAATTTATAACTTAATTAAAATATATTTTGTTAAAATTAAAAAACTGCTGAGCTCTTATTAATAGAATTTGATTAAAATATCACAAGATTATTTTTTTTTATAATCACTTGCGAGCAAAAAATTTAGCGATCAATAAAAATTTAATTCAAACAATAAAATAAACTATGATTCTCTTTAAACAAATAAATATAAAATTAATCTGTTTTTTTTTTTTTTTTTTTTTTTTTGTAAATATATAAATAAAACGGAGATATATAATAATAAATCAATAATGATTAACCGATACGAGAGTTTGGCAAAAATAAATTGTTAAAAAAATAACTAAAAATTCTCTGTGTTTTGTTGAACAATAAAAAATAATATCAAAAATAAACTGATTGACATTAAATTATTCATTACGAAAACTGAGAATTAATAAGATGCAGTTACTCACTGTAGTCACCGCGACCCATAGGTGGTCTCATACTGCCCGAAGTGCCTCGAGGACCGCCACTTTGTCCGGATCCTCGTACTGGCATGGGTCCGCTTATCATACTAGGATGCGATGGTGAGCCTCTATATTATGTAAACAATAAATTTCCATTAATTTATTATTGACTTCCAAGGGAAAAATAAACTCTATTTACAAAACAATAATCGAAGGCTAAAAATAAAATAATATTTACCCTCCACGGCCTTGTAACATTTGCATCATTCTTCTTTCCCGAGCTCGTAACATATCTTCTTTTTTCTTTTTATCAAATGGTGGTTTCGCCAATGCAACTTCTATGTGAGAACCGCCTATTTCCTTACCGTTAAGTTCTCGCATTGCCTAAGATGGAAAATAAAATAATTATAATGATGTTTAATCCAATAATAATTAATTAAAAAAAATATTTATAAAATAATATACCTTGACTGCATGATCTCTGTCTTCGAAATGTACAAATGCGTAGTCCTTGATTTTCTTCACCCTGTCGATTTTACCGAATTCTTCGAAACATTCTTTCAGTTTTTCTTCAGAACAATCTTGCGTTAGGTTCCTTACATACAGCACTCTTACCTTTAAAAAAAGTAATCATTTAAATAAGCAAATAATTTATAAAATCAATATTGTTTAAATTGATGTCAGTAGTAACTTACTTTAGCCATAGTTTGTTCATCAGGTTCCTCTTGAGGATCAGCCCAGTCAACTATAATATCACAGCCCCAGACCTTGATGCGACCTGTGCTGAGTCTTCTTTTCGCCAGAGAAGCTGATTTATGGGATTCATATTCCAAAAAACAGAATCCCCTATTCTTCTTTTTGTCATCTGGCGAGCTGTAGATAATCACCTCGGTCAAGCCAGCTACAGTTTGGAAAATCATAAAACAATATATAAACGAGGTATCCAATTTTGTTAAAAACTAAAAAAAAATGCTTTGGTCGTTTTTTTTTTTTTTTTATTTTGTCACGATCCCGGAGGTAAATATAAAACGCGATTGAAATTAAATTATTTTTATACAAAACTCGAAAATCAATCTCTAATTTTTTTTATTTAATGAATTGATAAATTTTTCGCGAATTCGCATTTTTTAATATAATAAAATAAACATGACTCGAAAAATTGAAAATATTTATTTTTATATTAAAATTAACTTTAGATTTTCCGCATGTAAAAGAAAAATTTGACTTTTTTTTTGTCACTATCGATGAATTTTAAATAAACACGAGGCCGCAGAATAGCCATAAGTTTCAAGCAAGAACGACACAAACTTTATTCGTCAGCGATAAAAATAATTTATCAAAGTCGCGAACTCAGTAAAAATCATGTTTGTAGATCAAGAAAAAGAAACAATTTTGATTTTTAAAAAAAGTACTACCACATGCAGTATTTAGTCGTTCGTGCTTCCTTTTATCTCGTCTCTATACTGCGACTTTTATTTTATTTATTAACCTCTCCTTCCTCTCAGTTTAAAAGCTAAACTTTGAATAATCGTTCTTTAATTACTATTTTTTAATATTTATAAAACTAATAATATTTATTTATGAAAACTAAAATTTATTTTATATTATAAAGTGCAACGATTTTATATCCTACGACTACTGACGTCCGAGTGAAGAGTAATCATAAAAATGATGCGAATATAAGCTTCCACCAAGAGAACAAAAATAATAATGAAAGAGGGTATAGAAAAAAAAATATAATCCCCGGTATAATTTACGGCGTACTGTTTGTCGCAGCAATAAAAAATAACATTCTCGGCATTACCCAAAGCTTTTTCTCTACAAAATGCACCCAAATCATTTTTGCAATCCTCATTTAAATCTAGTTACAAATAATTTTTTTTTTTTTTTTTTTTTTTTTTTTATTTTATATTCAATTATATTTATTTTTCTTTAAATAAACACACAGTGCACACTCCATTGTGAGAGACCAGAAATAAGATATTTATAAAGTAAATAAATAAAAATAAAAATGAAAATAAATAAAAGTGTTTACATTCTAATGACGGCCTCTCTGTGTCCAGACTCTGAGAGTTTTCATGCATCCTAATTATTTAAAACTCTCTTTGATTCAAACCGATTAATCAAAAGTATATTACATGTTTTTTAAAATAAAATATGTATTTATACAAATAAATAAATAAAAGACACACTCCCAAGCAGCTATAAATTAAGAAACACAGTTTGTGATAAATGATAAAAAGGTGTAATGAAAAAAGAATAGAAATGTTTTAAGAAATTTAAAAAAGAGCCGAAAAATAATAAAATAATAATAATTATAATAATAATAGTAATAATGTCATGTTAATGAGTTTTAATGGATAATAATAATTTTGTCAATGTTTCTGAAATTCTTAGTTTTAGTTTGGAAGAAATAGTTAGTTATGTGGGCATAGTGATGATTGAGTTTAAAAATTATTTTTAAAAGGGTAAATGCTTTATTCTCACTCACGCTGACTCATTAATTAATTAATTAATTAATTAATTTATCGACTCTAGTGTTCTTGTTAATTGGTTATTAACAACTTCTTTAAAAGTTATAAGTGAATATCGAGTATTACAGATACAAAGCTTTATTGTGGACTAGAAATAGTTGTGTGGTGTTAGATAGAATAAAGTCAATGAAAAAAAATATACATACATTTATATATATTAAATAAATAGTTAATTGATGGATAAATAATTATAAGGGCTGCGTATTGTTTGCCTGGAGCCCTTGTTTCTAACTGGTTTTGGTTAATAAATTAATTTAAAAAAATGTATAAATAAATAAATAAATAAGCCCAATCGAAACCAAGGTCCAAGGCGAGTCTCTCTTTCACTTTAGTCACTTATTCTTATATTCCTCATCCTCCCTATTTTTAATTTATTCATTATCGTTCACTTTTTATTCATCAATATGATTATCTACATTCACTCACAGCAATCACACGCCAGCCACACAAGTCCTTCTATTCACGCTTTCATGTCTAAAAAAAAAATAAAAAAAACATTAACTTTTTCGCTCCGGTAAAACTCTGCCTGCAGATTTAAGGGCAATTTTCAACTTACGTGCGTGCTTTGTAAACTCTTCGAACAAGTCATCTCGGTCTCGATTCTTTGGAATATTTCCCACAAACAAGCGGTGATTGTTATAAGATACGGTAACACCAATCTTTTTGCCTTTCCGAATCTCATAATCATTCAGCTGTAAGAATAATGTGGAAGGAGAGTGCCAATTAAGCTTACTCTTTTTAAACTGATTCACGCCTGCTTATTGGCTGACTCGAGCGTGTTTATGTTTTTTTTTTTCTCATTTTTAAAACATTTTTTTTTTTTGTATTTTTGGTTAATTGTAAATTTTTTGAAATAAATAAATAGGGTGGAAGGGTAGAATAACGCGTCAAGTGAACCTTCGAGGAATATTTGTTTTTGTTTATATATTATATTATTTACATATAAATTATTAATGAGTTTGTCAGAGATGGAGTGAGTTGTTAAGAGGCTTTGTGGGAAAGATTGGTAAGTCCGCGAAGAATTAGAGTGATGGAGTGATAATAGGATTTAAAAATACATAGATACTGGTATATAATTAATTTAATTATCAATAATTTTTAGTTAGTTGAGTATGTATATGATATGATGGGGATTCCAGAGATTACTATTTTAATGTCCTCAAACATGACTGTGGATGTGAGAGCAGTTGAATTTTGATTTAAGTAAATTAATTTATTGATGATAATTGAGAACGTATGGAGGTTGTGGGTGGTTGGGAGTGCCTGTCCGTTTGTTAGCGAGCCACACGCCCCAGCGGTCCACACAGGTCTCCCGTACCCCCATGCTCGAGGCTTAAGTCATGAATAACATTTTCACATTTTTCATAGCCAATTATTATTATTGTAGATACAAAATGGCTGTAGCTCACGGACAATTGTCAATCGATTTGCAATAAAATTTAATTTTAAAAAATATATCAATAAATAAACAAGAAAAAAAATGATAAAAATAATTAATAAAAAAATAATAATAAAAAAAAAAAAAAAAAATTACATCTATAAAACCGATGCTGAAATTTTAATTTCTAGTTTTTTTTATTTTCTGATAATTACTCTTAATGCGTTTGTCTCAGAGAACGGCATTGGGAAAAGAAGGAAATTGGTAGAATAGCTAAGTAATGACAGTCGTAGGTAAGAAAAATAGAGAGAGAGTGAGATGGAAAAAGAAAGAGAGCATAAATAAACTAGTAGTAGCAGTACAGTAGTGATAAGTAGTAACAGAAGGTAATAGTAAGACTAGATAGAAAATGATACAGTGAATAGCGCAAGTAGTGACAGTCGTGGCCGACAATACAACAACAGTAGTAATAGTAATAATAATTATAGTAAGACAACTTCTATGTAATATAATAATAATAATAATGATAAACTATAAGTGAGAGGAGCGGTAGTAGTAGTAAGTAGTAGAAATAGCAGTGATAACGACGATATAGTCCGACTGACCGCATTTTTGTGAAATAAAATAATATTATTATAGTAAAAGTAATAATATGTATGTGAGAAGTAGACATAGTAGTAATAGAGACGAGCAGTTTCTGCGTAATACATCGTATAAAGCAAATAACTCATAACTCAACCTATATATTTATAAGAGGAAAAGAAGACTTGGACCAGAGAGGTGTTACTGTTCACTAATAAACCGAGAGGCAAGGAGGCTGACTAAGAATCGAAGGTGTCACAATTCAATAATTATAATTATAATAATAATAGTATTAACATATAAATAATAATAATTATGATAATAATAAATATAATATAAAATATAATAGTTGAATAAGATCACGTGATCGTGTAAAGGCTCTCGATAGATTTGTCTTTGTTCCATACCATCTACAACCACTACTTAAAAGCTACCACTCTTATATTACAAATGAAAAAAAAATAATAAAAAAAAATTAAATTAATTAATTTAAAAAAAAAAAAATAATAAAAAAACAGGTAGACAGGTAGGTATAGGTAAGAGGTGTAGGTAGGTACACACGCCTCGAATTCACTTTACCTGTTAAATTACCAAATTCGTCCAAGATCTCCTCTTTGCCTTTTGACTTTGGTATGTTCCCGACGAAAAGTCGTAGATTAGGAACGCTAATGTTTACTTTCAGACTCTTGCCGGGTTTTATTTCGTAATTATCGAGCTGTGGGATGAAGAAAAACAAACACATGCCTAATTTTGTTCCAATGATATTCGTAATAATGCGTTAAATAATAAAAAAAAAACAAAACGTGCGAATTCAATTCGCGATTAATTTAGGAAAATATATAATTAATATATGATTAATAAAATAAGTAAAAATAAATTAAATTTTTTTTTCTTTTTTTCGAAATAAATAAATTTCGATTGTCAATTGGCATGACCCAGGCTCATATTTTATTTTGTATAAATATATTCTTTTAATTTTTTTTTTCAATGAGCCGGGTGACACGTGGCATGCGATTTGGTTGCTCGATTCTTCACACTATAGCAAACCGGCGTTTACGCGCAACATCCCTGTAAACAAATTTATGTGCCTTCGCGATATTTTTTCGTCACTGTCCAAATTGCGAACCAATTAGATTTTTACCCTTAACCAATTTATGTTTTTTTTTTGTTTTTTTTCATTCAGCAATAATATTTCTTTCCCTTTTATTAATTTTTTTTTTTTTTTTTCATACTTTGAGATACTTTTTGGATTTTGATTTTTCTTAATCGATCAGGAAGATTCTCCACTCCCAATTTTGCCCACTGAGCAAAGAGGAGAGCTGGAAAAAGAAACTCATCCACAGGACATTTGATTAATAACATCTGTCACTGTTATCACGTATCTTGGGAGTTATTGGAAGTTGTCACTAAGTGTAATTCAAACATGAATGAATGTTTAAAAGGGAAAATATGAATGGACATGTTGTAAAGTATCCATATGCATCAATATATGTATATATACATATTCATATACATATAATATCAGTTACTAGTAATAAATAATATTTAATGCATATGCATACTGTACACTGATTATTAAAATAAATTATATATGTGTATGTGGCGTTATTGTGCGGACTTTTATTTGATCTGTGGATCCATGAGCATTGATACTTGAACTCCTTAGAGACAATTGAAGTCACAACTAAATCTTTATCTGTCAATATTTATATTTATGATATACAATCGAACATGGAGCCACGTTATATCTGCATTCTTTTGATTTTTTTTTAACGAACTAAAAAAACTTAATGGTATAATTTATTCAAATAATTCAGAAACATAAGTTTATCTCAAAAGAATGCAAATAGCATCAATATTAATTTTGAATGATAATAAATTCTTTTGTACAAAAGAAATTAATTGAAGGATATCCAATTGGTCCGTTATGGCAATTTGTTAACTACAGGATAACGAAAGTTTGATAAATGTTATGGATGAAACGTTATAAAACTAAAATCTAGATTAAAAATTAATAATTAAAAAAAAAACATTAAAAAAAAGATAAATAATAAAAAATAGGATCTCTCTGACATAAGAAATAATGAACATACCTCTCTGACAGCTTGTTGTGCGGCATCTCGATTAGTAAATGTAATGAAGGCATATCCTCTGTTGGTACCGGACATGGGATCCATCATAAGCCTCAAATCCCATATTTTACCGCATTTTTCAAAAAGCGGAATCAATTCGTCTTCATACATGTCTTTAGGTATCTTCCCACAAAATACCTGCAAGATGGAAAGTAAAAATTTAATTAAATACTATCAATTATTTATTTATCTATCTTGTATATAACTGATTTAAAAATAAAAAAATCACTATCGATATAAAAATAATGTTAAGAATAATTATTTTAATGATTACGTACCTCACAACCATTTCCTGGAGTTGGGCCCTCCCAATTTGGAGGCGGGCCGCCGTATTTTCGTTGTCCAGTGGTCACATCGAGTGGATATCCGGTTCTCTCGAGTATCATCTATAACAATAAAACCCCTCGTGAATTATTGAAAATAAAAATAAAACTATGATTCATGAATAATTGCTAAGAGAAAATTATGATAAAAAATAATAAATAAGTAAAACCCACTTTAATTTTGTCTTCATCCGGAGCTTTAGGCGTTGTACTAGTGCCCGTTCCCTGGCCTGCCCTGCTTTTTTGTCTGTAGGTCTTCATAACTCCGCAAAGATACGCCGATTTGTTGGACACATGTTCCAAATTAGATTCCAAAAATTGCGTGAGAACATTTAACGCTCCGTCAACAGGAAATTCCCTTAGGGCATCCAGGGCTCTTTCATCGAGATCAACATGGGCGAGTTTCCCAGTTTTGTAAATTTCATCTAGTTTAGCAGCCACTTTTTCATCGAGTCCATACTGTATGAGTTTCGCGAAATCCTCCGTTCTTTCGACGTACTCCATTTCCTCCTTAGACTGCTTTTCTTCCATTTTGAGTTCCCCATTTCCCTCGGCCATAGCTATTACAAAAACAACAACAAAAAACATAACATTAAACAAACAATAAAATCATTTTTTATTTAATTGTTACTAATCTAATTAAATTCTTCAATACACTCTCTCTATCATTATTTATTTATATGTACATATACGTATTTTATCTTAATTACTCCATTATCATTATCACTCGCAATATTTATAGATGTATAAAAAAATATGTATATATATATATATATATAAACACGTATATATGAAGATAAAAATTCTACCGAAAAATAATACCAGACTGTAACGCTTTTAAAGGCCGTCTGATGACAATTTGTATCTGCTAGTGTCTCTTACAGCTCACGCACAAAAGCCCTAACTAATTTAAATTTCCACCTAATAAATTTTTTTACTTCCGAAGAACGAAAGAGTTAAAATAGCTTTTTAAGGTTATGTACGCTTTATTCTTTTGCAAACTGAACGTCAATAGTAAATCGACGCACTTCAAGACCAAGTGCATCTTGTGCATTGTACATATATACGACACACACACATAAACACGCATCCACACACGCGAGATGAGACCTGACGCGCATAAAAAAAAAAAAGAAGATAAATATTCAGCTAATTATTTTTCGCTCCACGCTTAAAATTTTAATAATAACCACAATAATTTATTCAATAAAACTGATTAAAATTGATAACCTGATAATTGTACTCCAAAAATAAGTAAAAAAAACCGTGAAGAATGGATCCGTATTAATAGCAAAAAATCCGTCGACGCACAGAGGATCCGTCTGAGAGATCGCAGACTTCCTTTCTTTTTCTCTCTTTTTTATCTCGCCCCGCTCCTCCTTCCCGAAGTACACGAAAAGAAAGGAAATAAAAAAAAACTTCATATAATATGCGAGCGTCACTTTTCCCGCGCTCGCGCCACTAAAGTGGGAAAAAAATTTCAGTTCAAACGGCGTGTAGACGGAAAAACTTGAGCACACACGAGTTTGCCGGTCGCGAATTCACACGTTAGATAAATATATATATATATATAGCATATATATATATATATATAGCATATATATATATATATATATATATATATATTTACATATATATCTATATATATATGTACATATATATTCATCAGCACATTGATAACACCTATATTTAACTTTTACAACAACCGTAGTATCTGTAACAAAAGAAGATTAAAAATTACACCAGATTTAGCACAACATTTTTAAATATTATAATTTTTTAAAAAATATTACCGAGTAACAAAACAGAGTAGAATTGGAGTTTTAAAACAAAATAAAATGGTATATTAACTAAAAACAAAAAAATATCACTAGCACTAACCACGTCGTCAATGTGCAAACGTAGTATGGTTCGCAATTTATAAAACTTAAAATAATTTTAACAACCAACAACCAATTCTATTCACTAATGGCGAACGTTTAACATAAAACAGCACCAACCGGTAAAATGAAGCGACGACTTAAACTCGGCGTGCTCTGGTTGTTCATCCAAAAGCAGCGTATGTGTACTCGTCACCTTAGGAATGCAATTGCACCGTGTGCACTCTGATCCGTTGGCTCGTTGCTGCGTTTCACCTGCCTCGCCGCGCGAGCGCGTCCCCGCGAATTTCTACGGTACGGCAGTTCCGTAACTCCGTTCTCTAGTCTCTATGCTACTCTGTCTTTTTTAACTTTTCTATATTATAATATGTAATATATATTATATATACATATACGTTTTTTTTTATTAATTCCTTTTCTATCTCATTCGCCTATGTCTATCTACGTCTATCTCAACTGGTCCTATCGCTCGAGTTTTTGTTCTCGCTCCCGCTCGTAAGTTTTAAATTTGTCGAGAATTAAAAACCGGCAATACCGGGTGTGTAAATAAAAAAATATCAACATTTTACAATTTACCTTTAGTAAAATACAATTGCACTTAATTTAAATAAGATAAAAAAAATTTTTTTTTATATAAATATAATTATAAATAATATTGTTAATTTTTTCTACACTCTTCTCTTCGTTTTCTGCGGGGAAATGGCGACAGAGAAGAAGAGAAGAATGGCAAACGTTGTATATATATAAATATGAACCTGTATTATTTGTATGTTTGCATGTGTGTATGGATATATATATATGTATATATACATAGGGAGTACGTAGAGCGAAGACGGGGGACGGGAGACGTCAAAACGTGATCGCGAAACTTATGCACGGGGTCCACAAAGCGACGCGCAAAGAGATACGCTCGAACCCAGAGGTCCCTACAGTCGACTCTACCACACAGCAGCAGCAGCAGCAGCAGCAGCAGCAGCCACCGTCGTCGTCGTCGTCGTCGTCGTCGTTGTCGTTGTCGTCGTCGCCGTCGTTGCCGCGCCACTGCTGGTTGGCCATTTTCATGTTAGTCTGGCTGGCTCGTCAAGCACGCCTTCTCATTGGCCCGTGCGAAAACCCCAAGAAGAGTGCAAAAGTAAAATAAAAAATAATAATAATAATAATAATAATGACGACGATGATGATGATGATGATAATAATAAAATAAAATAAGAATAAAATGAAATGAAAGAGACGAAGAAGTAGAAGGAGAAGGAAATAATAAAAGAAGAAAAAAAATAACAAGAAGAATACGAAGCGCGGCGGCCAACGAATATGACTGAGCAGGAGGGAGCGAGAATAAAAAAGAGACGAGTGTATAGAGAGTAGATTACCAGGCGCGCAACACATGCAGTCTGGGGCTCTTTGCGAACAACGAACTGGGGGCCCCGTCGTCCGATGCACTCGAGGCCAAATTTCTTAGTGTATTGCATGCCGCGGTTAAAACCTTCTCCCTTTACCGGGCGTCTCTCCCTATGGTCACCCTCTAACCCAACAACCAAAGCTTCGTATTCGAGGTTTTATGCACTTATACATTTATTTCGTTCGTTCTTTCTTTCTTACCACTACTACTACTACTAACAGCCAACGTTT